>NC_054535.1:107286032-107493532 GCF_017654505.1 Polyodon spathula | reverse complement strand
TGTACTAAAACTACACATGCACCCTGCCACACGTACATTTTCAGTTTCCTTTGTGCCTCGCTTTTAAAGAATGATTCTTCTCACAAAAAGGTGAGATCCGAGGACGGCGATAGGCATTTGTGTGTGCCTAATGTGATAAATCCAGGTCTTGGCAGATCCACGAAAGGGTTATTGGGCTGATACAGTACAATCACACTCCAAACCCAGTCCTGCTCTGGTTTATTTTACAGGGGAATCTGCTTCAATCTTTCAATCATATAGTGGGCTCCTCCTGCACTGCATCACCAAGCACGCTCAGCTCCATACTGACCACGCGAACCAGAGTCTCGTCCAGCAAAAGAGAACAGCAACGACAACAGCAAAGTGTTCACTCACAGTGTCCTTTAGCAGTGTGTAAGTTTATTTATTTCTCCATGGTAAAGGGCATATAAAGACAGTGGGGCTCTATTTTAATGATATAACTAGTGGAGGATCACAATCTCATCAACCTAAAATGTATAACCCTGCTCCTTTTTTAAAAGAGTGTATTGTCCAGGAGTAGATAACAGAAAAAATAGGAAGTATAAATCATAAAACATCACAATGTAAAATTATTACACAAACAAAACCACACATACTGCATTTCTGCAAACATAATTCAGAGGTAGACAGACTCCATACATCATAATTGGATGCACTCTGCACATGTAACCTCCATCTCCAAAACAGTTCTTGAAGTTCAAATAGAAATGTATTCCTTGACATCAGAGGTTGTGCCATTATAAAATTGAAGTGATGTGATGTTCTACTTATGTGTCAGTTTGTGTCGCTGTGAAGTGTCTTGAAATTTTTGCAGTCATAATTCCATCTCCCTTGCCTGTCTCCTGATTAATTTTCAGAATATATTTATGGGCCAGCACAAAATAAATGGAAGTGATTTAGCCTGGGTAGGGGTAGATATATTCAGGCTGAGAGAAGCTATTATTTCCTGTAATCTATCATTTCCCAGGCTGTATTTTAAACAAGCACGTCTTCAGACAGACAAAAATCTAAAGGTTTATTTCATAGCAACCCTTAGACGTATGCAAAGGATTGCCTATATGTGCCCTGAATCTGGAGAAAACAGGCGCTAGTAAAGATGTCAGTCTGCATTCCCATGGGCACTGCTGTAGTTAGAAGAAGTATAAGCAGAGATAGGACTGGTAAGAGCTGGATACTCTGTGTACCTCTCTGCACCAATTGTGAGACATATTAGTGACTAAATTGACTAACATCCCTCGAGACACCTTCCAGCACCTTGTAGAGTCTGTGCCACGTTATGTCAGGGCTGAAAGTGGCTCAATACTGCTGTATGTACAGGTCCTTATAAACTGTCCAGGTGGTGTACGTCAGAGATATTAAACTAAGGGTGCATTTCTGTGCCTCTTCTGGAAGAGTGGCAGAGTCAGTTTTGTCACTCCATTGTCCTCTTCACTTCTTCCAGAAGAGCTTCTGCTCAACCGGCTTTTGTTGACTCAGAAAAGACCTGTAACCTGAACGTTTGTTTAGCTAGCCTCTTCTGTAACCTTTGCCGGCAGAGTAGAAGGAATACTCCCATGCTGTAATGTTAGCTTTGAACTAGCCGTGCACTAGTTCATCCTTTCATGCACATGGAGAAAAAAACACTGCATGCCTCAGTGCAGGAATAACTCACATTTACCAATCAATATCCAAACCGATTCCCTCTGGTTTCCACAGTAAACTAAATTTAACCATTTTCCTTTTTTTTCTTAAATGGAAAAATAATACATTAATGAGTATAACCCAGTTGCCAAAAAGTCAGAGTATCTGTGCAGCATTGTGTTTGTGATAATCAGGCCCACAGCCACTTCATATATACATACTTTTACTACATCACATCTACAGAATTACTGAGACCACCCCTTTTCAAATGTACTTTATATCATAATCATAATCGTAAATAATCATGGCAGATGCATTTGTAAGTTATAAATTAGGGATTTTTTATTTTTTAAATTGTAGCTGTAGAAATCTACTGAGCAGGCTTATATTATAAACGAACTGCACTGATAAATGCAAAGGGTCTCTTTAAAAGAGCTGCACTCTTTGATGCCGTATTAATTCCCTGGGTGTTTAATGAAAAAGGGTGATTTATTGAAATCTTTGTTTAAATTTGGGAGGGCTACTTTTCAGAAAGAGGATCATAAGAAATGGTTCTTGTTGAAACTAGCTCAGGTGGGGAAAGCCCCAGTGCTACGTTACTTGTCCAGTACTATGTTACTTCCTTTATACATTGCCAGTATTCCAGTCAACATGCCTCCATATCCCCCTTCGCCTACAGTTTATACGTATATGTGGGGGTCTCCGATCGCACTAAAATATCTCTTCGGTGATCATTTCACTAAGCCCAGCTGGCAAGAGGCAAAACACTGTATTAATACACTGGTGTGAGTTGTAGGCTTTTCATTGTCCATAGTATTCACAACTCTGTTCAATAAAATCATGTACTACGAAATACTGGAACGTTTGTCTTGATCACCCTGAACATACAAACACAAGGAAATGTACAAATGAGAGCAGTCCAATCAGCACACCAGTTCTCATCTAGGCCCTAGTAGCTGCTTAATATCAAAAGACCGTCATGTCAGGTCTTAATGGATCCCTGTGATTCGGATATCGACAGCATGGCTAGGTAATCCATGCCATGTGTGTCAGTACGTGTATCACTGTGTAGTGAATTAGTTTTATTTTTATCATAATTCCATCTCCCTCGTCTGCACTGGAATGCATGAATACCCTCCCCCCCCCCAATGATTTAACCAAGGGGAAATTGAAAAAAACAAAAGGTGGTGGCTATTGGGAGAGGTGGAGGGATGTGAATCAATTGCACATAAGGAGAGATGAGTGTCTGGTCTATTTATAATCTCCTGATTGGTTAGAATGTGACTTAATGAGTGTGGGGCCAGTCTTTTTATATTAAAATTATAAAGTTATACCCTTGTATTCCTCATTTTATTGTATCAACATTTAACACGTTCACTGCATTCCAATTTCTGTGGCTTTTGCATCTGCAAAGTCAACTCAGTGAGGTTATTTTGAATCTGTTTTGGAAATGGTTATGTGAAGCTGTTTTTTTTTTTTTGCCCTGGGAACCTGATAGAAGCAAAACTTTGGTCTCAGAATGATACAGTTGTGCTAGAGAATTTTAACAAGTTATTAAATAAATAGAATTCTTTGAAATGTTGCCAGGGTATCAATAGGTATGAAAGGCCATAGGCAGGGATTCGGTTCAAAGGAGCAGTAGTCCCAACCCCAGTCTGTTGGTAGGACCACGCCAGTCTCTCGCAATCACAGCACAGGAGTGTAGACCTGCACTGTGGTTCATCAGTGAAAGCCCAGGGCACCGCATGGGATGTAACCATTCATGTACATAACCCAGCGTTTCTGAGAATACACAGTAGATCAGTAGCAATGATCTCTCTTTCAGAATTACTACGAGAAAAATGATAAGTTCAACAACAGCATTCTGCTTAGAATAGCAAAAAAGCTCAAACGAAAGAACAATGTATTTTTATCTTAGTTACTTTCATTCAATGACAATCCTTTCGCCTCTTTATAACACATTGAAAAGGCTTCTTGTCGAAATGCTTGTCGTTGAGTTTACTTTGTTTCTTAGTATGTGTGGTGTAGTTTTAGTACAGTTTATCGATACACTTTATAAGGGCAGCTCAGACAGCGACCATTGCTAACTCTGGAGCGGTGCTTGTAGGAGAAACAACGGCATGTGACTGGACAGAATTACAGTACCCCTCGGATAAGAAGCCTGGTTTTTACTTCATGCATGTCGTCCATCCTTTGAGGGTGGCAATGTCGTCTAGGGGTTTAAAAAAGAAAAGGCGCCTATGTGGTCGGTTTAGCACTCTAAAATACTGAGCGTGTTTTCACTTTGCTTCTTAACATTATCTCATGGGGGCACTTTCTGTAAAGCAACCCCAGGCTTTGCTCTGCAATATGCTGTTATAGGCTGAAAGTTATTTCCAAGGCAGTATCTTCCTTGAAATTCACTCTAAAGAGAACATAATGTAGTACTGAATGTACTTTGCATGTGTCTACTCAAATAAATCAACACGTGGTAAAATTGTACTTCATTCAATATTCAATAAGAATATACATGTACAGTGAAACCCATTGTCAGCATTTTATTATCCCCAAAAACAGCTAAAATACCATTTTAATATATATTATTTACCCTTGCCTTTCAATCAATAATGCAATCCTGCTGCATGATTCCGAGTCCTGGTAACAGCTCTCAATGACAATACATTAACGATCATTTTAAATGTCAGCTGCTATTGTTAAAGGGAACTTTCTTTTTATTCAGACAGGGTGATCATCCTTCCCCCCCCCAAAACAAAAATCACTTTTTCCAGATGGATCGACTGTTGACATTTATCACTACATAAGAATAATCAATTAAGCTCATTAATGCTGCTTTCAAGCCCTACTTGTAAATCATTTCCTGTTAGTGTTGTGCAGTTTAGTCCAAATGCTCATGTGTGTAACAATGTACAGCTGCTCTTAGCAGAATACCGTTCATTTCATACGCGGCGGGGGCCGGGGGTGCTAGTTATTTGATTTAGTCACCAGCATATGCCTCCTAGGTGATCTTTTATTACTGACACTCTGCAATATGTAATGAACTAGAGTAAAGCTTTACAGTGTTTCTCTCATTACTGTGTATTTACTTAGTAGTTACTTAGTAAATACATGTGTACTTACACATAATTGCAACATTATTATGCATAGTTACAATGTACTTAATGTGTACATCTTTTTGCACGATATATGCAAGTACACAATTGTATCAGAAAAAAGTTAGGGTTTGGTTAGGGCTTAAAACTAATATCAATTTCAACTGAGAAATGATTGATAAAATGTTGGGAATTAAGGGAATTGGAACCATACATACTCCATTCGGTCACACTTTATTTTAAGAGCCTTTTTTTTTAGTTTATTAACTTAACAAATATTGTTTATTTTTAGCTAAGGGTTATGGGGTTAGGGTTCAGGTTTGTGTTAGGGTTAATAAAAACCTGATTTAATTTGTTAAACATTACTACAGTAACAGTTTGAACTGATTTCAAGCAAATGATCGACTGGGTATTGATCTTCCATAGGGCTCTGTTGTTTGATTGATCATCCATAGCACTCTGGTGTTTGCAGTTTTAGCTGGCCTATAATATATTATTAATCAACAGTTAACAGCAAATAAATAAAGCACACTAACATGTTTATTAGCTGTTTGTTAACAGTTAATAAACAAAAAAACCCTCAAAATAAAGCAAGACCCTCAAACAAAACACCTTGAGAGTCCTTAAGAGAACCTGAAATATATAACTTAGTTATTTAGTTCTAGTTTTGTAAAATGAACAGGTGTTTTACCTCTTTCAAAAAAAAAAAAAAAGAAATAGGAGGTATTTAACGACTGGAGTAAAGATGTTGAAAAAGTGGCCCTGGGTTTCATGGTGATAGCTATGAGGCAGAAACACAAAGCCGGAGGTTGAACCACTTTGCTGCTTTAAACTGCCCTTCCCCTTGCCTTGGCTGGATTTTGTCTCCTATTCCCTGGGCTAAAGTTTGAGCTGTGAAAACCAGCCTCTCCTTTGCACTTGAAATGCACGTCTCACGTCTCCTCTGCCCAAATCATCATGGCACTGGAATGGCAGATTCAATGACAAGCACAGGTCCCTCTTCTGCTGTGCCTGTTTAGAAACAAAGACGGGACAGTTGACACAGTCACAATCGATAGCCAGCTCACGCCATTCAGCTAAGCCCCTCTGCCAGTCAGATTTCACTTCTCATGCAAGCAAGGCCGTCTATTGATCAGGTATCAGCTGCACTGGATTGCTCTGCGGAGCCACAAATCCATAAGGCGTGTTGAGGTTTCCAGAACGGGGAATGCAAACAAGTAAAAAAAGTGCTTTGAAATCCTGCCAAAACAATATAATAAAATAAGGGCCTCGCCATGACTTTGATAGGTGAATTATACATACAGATTCATCCCAAAGCCTACTGGTGACTTCTAAAGAGCTGTCCAAAACTGACCTGAAAAGTGAATCCTAAAAACACAACCTTGTCTACCACAGTAATGAAGTTCAGAACTGATTTTAAATTCCTGCCTTAAAATGGCTACATTCTCAAAACTATTTACTCGTCATTAATGCATTTTTGTCTGAAGGAAAAATAAAATCTTTTGCATTTCTAAAAATGAAAATTAAACTCTTTTAGACTCACCACCCTGATTTCAAATGTCTGAGTTGTTTATTTCTGGGTTGGTGACTGTATTGGGTGCATTTCTACGCGTAAATGAAAATCTGGAGTAAATGGTTTTGGGAATCTAGCCCACAGTATCCTAAAGATGAAAGACTGTGATTGCCTGTAAGTGGCTCTTTGTAATTCTAGCCCACAAAAGATGGAAGACTGCGATTGCCTGTAAGTGGCTCTTTGTAATTGTATAAATCCCAGTTGAGTCTGCATTTTTTTTTTTTAACAAAATAAGGGTTCTAGTTTGAGTTTAAAAAAAAAAAAAAAAAAATGTTTGCTGATTTTTTCCCTGCTCCATGCTTATTCTGTCTGGTTTGCATCATTGACATGTTTTGAGCGATTGCTTCTGTAAACCACAGGAATTCCCATTCCCAACCTGCTGAATCTGCTGTGGTTTTCTTTCCTTGAGTGGTCAGTGGATAAGCAAACCAAACACTTTGATTTTCTCTTTTAGGAAGGCGGACATAGTTGGCTGAACAAGAGCTTGAGCTAAATTTCGTCATCCTTTCAGATTTCAGATTTTTGCCCAATTAAACAGAAAAATCACATTTTACATTAGCTGGAATCTCTGTTCTTGAGCTCTTTTTTGTTGACTACCTTCTCATACCAAAGAGGCAACTTGAGCACAGCAATTGTGCTCCACGTAGGCTGAATTGCCTAAGTGGAAAAGAACAATGCAGCGTCCTGATACTACATAGGCGTTGTTTTTTAAAGATTGTGTGTGGTCTGGTAAGTGCATTTGTTTTAAGAAACCACTCTAAGGCATGATTGATGTAAATCTGGGTAAAAAACAATATACCCAAGTGCTGCCTGGATTGGATGCCGTCTCTTTAAATGCAATCGGATTACTGGTTTCTCTATACTAACCTTTACTTAATCTTGAAACAAAAACAGAGAGACTCAATACGAGCCACAGTTATTTCACTTGACTGTATTTCATTGTATCTTATCCTAAGAACACTGTGCATCAATGGTAATTCAAGTTGAAGACCTCTTTACCAGTACTTGCAAAATAGCTGTGCTCTATATTTGGACTTTATAAATCTGTTTTTAGACCCTAGTTTTCAGAACACTCAAATATTTATTTGCTTAGCTATTACAAAACCACACTCAACCTATAGATGGCTCAACAGACTGGCAATTTGGAAACGGGTGTCTATAGGTCTAGTGGTCTGGTGAAACCTCCTTTGATATAGGAATTTGTATTAATACCAGTCCGCTTGAGATTAATGCAAGCTTTTAACTTCAGGGTTAGGAGGAATGATTGCCTCCAACGACACACACAGACACCGTGTCACCATTTAGTCACTTGTAAAAAATATATAAATTGATCTGTCACTAATTCCTCCATTCGCTCCACCTCCCCCAATATTCACCTTTTTTTCAATTACTCATTAATTGTCTGTTGCCACGTCCAAAATGCCAGGTGACAGACCCCCAAACCAAATGGATTTGAGGCCAAATGTTTCATCTGGTATCATACTCCACAATCATCAAATACATAGTCATCATTACTAATTGTGTGTCATGGAGGTTTGCCCTGAAAACTACTGAGACGGAGTAGCAGAGGAATGAAAAAAAAAAGGATTCCACTACCTTTCAAACTGATGACACAGCTGATGAAAAAAGTGAGAAAGGGATCTGAAGAATGAGGGTTGATTTGAGGGCCAGAACCCTGCCTGTTCTGCAAGCAATCAGGTTGGCATTCATTATCTTCCTGCAGTGCTAATGTTAGTTTTGAAGACCAGTCTCATTAAAATAACTCGAGGCTGACTGGCTGCCTGGCTGTTATCTTCCTTGTTAAAATTAGCAAGTCAATGCCATAGATTAGTACTTGATCAAGCAATGATGAATCAAATAGCATTCTGTTTGGTTTTGCTGTTTCTTTTTAAGAAAGAAAAAAGAAAGGAAAATAAAATGTGAGAGAATCTTCTTATCAAAATGCAAGGAAATTAAACTCCAAGCAGTTACACAGACATTTAGACTCATTAAACTAATTGGAAGAAAACAAACAAACAAACAAACACTATTTAAAGCAATCGTTTGTTTGTTGTTTTGCTTTTTCACAAAACCTGGGGATTTCTGGCTATGGTTTACATGCTGTGAGGTCACAAAAACCCCATTGCAGCGCCACACCCAGCTTTACTGCATTACTTTATAAACACTTTATACTGAAGACCAGGGATGTTCAAAGTTGCAACTTCCACTACTGGTCTTTGTTCTAACCCTGTTCTGAATTGTTTATTTTAACCCATTAAACCTCCATCCAGACACTGAAGTAGTTAATTATATAATTGTACCTGTTAAACCTGAAGTGGAATGCCCTCCAGGACTGGGATTGGACACCCTTGCAGTAGATTTGTATGTATGATGCAAAATGCATTGTTAGGGATTGGTTGAGTCTTTAGTTTATTCGGGACAGTAGTCCCTAAAGTGCTCTAGTTTGAGTTTTTGGTAATGCAGAGGCAGACCCAGGCAAATCCCATCTGATTGGCTAATTGGCTTTTTAATTTAGACCTACTGAGTGGATTTGATTGGCCCCTGTATATATAAAGGCCAGAAAGGGGAAGGCATAGAATGCTGAGGCTAACGAGAGTGCTGTTGGCGGACTGGAATACTGTGAATTGTTACTCTGAGGTAAGCAACATAGCACTGGTGCTGCCTTTCCTCCCACGCTCTGCTTAACAAGAGCCATTTCGTTTTTATTTGGACTTTTTACCATTAACGGCTTAATGTGCAAGAGCTTTCTACTCTTACAAAACCACATGTAACTGTAATGAACAACAACATCAACAAAACAGTAAGAGAAAACAATCTAACTGTCGCCTCACAGGATGGTCCTTATCTACAGGTCCGATTTACTTGAATGCAATCGAGGAAATGCTACGCAGTGTTTATTTGCTTTGAATTCAATTTTGGTTAGTTAATTAAAATACGCAATGCTCCACATGCACATGTGCTCCACTTCCTTATTGCATGAACTTCCCCAAATCATTTTTCTTTTCCTGCCAAGCAGGTTAATGGAATTGTGCTGGAAGACTGTGTTCATCCCAGGCTGAACGCTCCCTCTGTTTTTTTGCACTGGGGAGAGCAGAATAACACAGTGATTGTGTGATTATGATTTAAATGGGCATTATCTCTAGGTTGTTAAAAACAGCCAGTCTCTTATTTCATCCTCTGACATTCATGTTCTTGTAATTACCTTAGCCTTTTTCCGAAGACAAATGTTTTCTCTAATTAATGACGAGCTGGTGTCTGATCAGTCCCAGTAATCTGTCATGTCTTCATGAAGAATTTGTCTCTGTGGTGATAATGCAGCTTCTTCCCTCATGATAGCTTCTCCTTTCATCTTACAATGTTGCACAACCATGCAGATGAGCTGTCAAATTACATCGTTCATCTGTGAGCAAAATAATAATGCTAATAATTAAATGTAAAAATCAGGTCAAGAGTCCTAGCAGGTCTTCTCCAAGATTTGGTGTGTGAGTGTGTGTGTGTGTGTGCTGTGTGTGTGTGTGTGCTGTGCGTGCGTGCGTGCGTGCGTGCGTGCGTGCGTGCGTGCGTGCGTGTGTGTGTGTGCGCGTGTGCATGCGCGTGCGTGTGCGTGTGTGCGTGCGTGCGTGCTTGCGTGTGTGTGTGTGTGTGTATGTGTGTGTATGCCGATCACAAGATGCAGGGCTTGCTCTTTTAGAGCAAAGGCCAGGTGGTAGAGCATTCAGTCACAGGGCACCTGAACTCTGGAATGCACTACCATGCATAGTGAGAGACGCAGCTACATTGGCCATTTTTATAAATAAATTAAAAACATGCTTTTATAATAGGGCTATTAGATCTTTAGAATTTTACTTTTTTGATATAGTTGTATTCCTATTATTCGGTTTGAGTTCCTATTATTTGCTATAATTTAAAATTGTTGTTTTCTCTTGCTGTTTTTATTGTTGATATCATTTTTATTGTACTAAATGTTCTTCTGAATGTTCTTTTCTTTCTGTTAAAAGCACCTTGGGATGGCTTGCTATGAAAGACGCTATATAAATCAAATTTGATTTTATTTGATTTGAATATCCTCCTGGATCAGACTTAAGGCAGATGCTGCTTTCAGCTTTCAGTAAAGAAGCTGATGTAACGACTCAAGCCAGTTTTGTATGGCATAGCACATCGCTCGTGCCAAACGTCTTCGCTCAGATGAATGAATGATAAAACTAGAGTGTTGGCGATAGACTAAAGATTGCATGTTTACATGTTATATTGCAGGTCTAAAATTTAAATGAGCAGGTAATCCCTTTCAAAATAATTACAGTGCATTTGACATCCATAAAGCTCTCAAAAGTATTTAATACACGCAGCAGTATATAATATATATATATATATATATATATATATATATATATATATATATATATATATATATTAAACCCAGCATTCCGATCGTCAAGGCAGAGCTTCTCAAAAAGCCGAGCTCGCTCAATTTCTTTGTATGTGGTGTTTTTGGTCAAATCAGGTCAGTTATTGTATTTTGCTTCATAATAACTGAATATATTTTATGTAACGTGTGTAACACACACAGTATAAACAGAAATAATGGAAAAACACAGTGTGTTACATATAAAGTTTAATACAGATCTCCAGTACAATACAAACATGACACAGACACTGTGTTCGCTCTGCAGTGCTCAACCCTTCTTCTTGTGTGTTTTGCTGCCATAAAGAGATAGACTAACAACTACTGTACTGCACCTCAATGCTAGTATTTAGAATGCTTTCCAGTATGTGTCTTGAGGAGAGCCATATGGAGATTTTGGTATGCAGCTCGCAGGGTCAGGAAGTTTGGCCGCCCCTGTGCTGTACCTTGGTAAATGCATAGCAAAGTGTTACTCTTAAGGAGAGAGTGATAAAGCGCAGGTAACCACAGTAAAGTATTATTTAAAAAAGAGGCCCTCCTTGATAAACACATCCTTGCAACCTTTCACATATGATAAAGTCACCAGTGTATAAATAGAATACATTTTATCAGACACATCTATTTATTTTACTATGCCATACTGTATTCAACATACTGCAAGCAAGCCAAGATATGTGCTACTGTGCCTTTAAGGATGCTGTTATAAAAAGTAACAAGGGATTAGACATTGATGTGATGAAATAATCAATTTCCACCCTTTACAGCAGCTACATTTTCTGTTGTTAAACACACAAATTAGCCAGAAGGCAAGCAAAGCGAACAGACTGGCCTAAATATTGCAGCTCAGCTGGCAAGGCACCTGGATGCGACCAGGGAGTCTTGCTGGAACCCTGAAATATAATTGTTATTGATACCACCCTGGCAAGCAAGTGCCGGCAGAGAGGCCAGATTCACTCAGGCACCAGTCTCCTCCCACTGCAGTTATCAAATACATGTAGAGTCATGTGAGCAGGCAAATACAGTACAGGTGGCTGGAGGTAAAGGGTTGAATGCACAGAACTAGAGCGAAAATGTTACTCATCCTCAAGTGGAACAAAAACTGCACAGGTGTTTTCTCCATTTGTGGATGATGAAAGGGTTCCAGAGCAGGTGTTGGGTAGTCGCTGTATTTTGCCCAATAACCTCTCTCAGACCCTTTGTTAAATACCTTGGGATATCTATGTCATTAAGAAGTGGTTTGAGTTGGGTAAAATGGGCAATAAATGTTCCACCCCAAGCATTATAAAACAGCAGGGTTGGTCCAACGCATTTTCCAGTCCTTTTGGTAACCTACCTGTGCCTTCCAAGAGGACTGTGTGAATTAGGTGAAACATCCTCTCCTGGTAAATACACTTTGAATGCATGAATAAAGAAATTCAGTAACACTTTATATTAAGGTGCTTCTTATTAATGTTTTATAAATATGTAATATATGCTTAATAACTATGTTATAGAGTGTTAATAAAGCATCATATATGGTTTATAACCATGCAATAACCATAGACAGAATTACAGTTTTATAAAAAGAGTAGTTTTTAGCCACCTATTATACTTTGGGATGTGTAACCATGCAATAGCTATAGATGGAATTACAGTTTTATAAAGGAGGCAGTTTTTAGCCACCTATTCTACTTTGGGATGTTTAAACTTAATTCTGTCTATGGCTATGGCATAGTTATAAACCATATATAGTGCTTTATTAACACTCTATAACACAGCATATATCATATATTTATAAAACATTAATACGCATCACCTTAATATAACGTGTTCCCAGAAATTCAATAAGTGAAAGATAATCTCAGCATCTCCACTTGCTGGCAGATACCTGGGCCTCTGTAGTCTGCAGTCTGTTTACTTTAAGGACACAGAGAATGTGCTCTGCCAGCTCTCAAAACTGTTATCGCATTTGTAACTGTAACATTGATATATTGAGTCATTCTGTATTTATTTCCATAATATCCCTGACAGAAGATTCATTGGCTTTTCCCTTGTCCTATAATTGATCCTGGTAATTGGCTGCATATGACTAATAATTTGCAGTTGTAATAGAAAGCGTGTGTGGTACAAGAAGGTCCTCTTAGCACACACATTAATCTTTTTTTCTTTTTTTTACTCCTCTCTGTTGAGCTGTCTTATGCCAAGAACCCCAGGCTCTACTGCCTGGTAAAGTAAAAAGAAATCTAAACAGCCACCACTTCTGCACACCCACAGCTTCCCCCACAGGACCCCTGTGGCTAGGAGGGATCCCATGGGATTTGAGCCCAAAGTGACATAAAGCTTAACCAAAGGATGAGAAATCTCAGACAAGCATGGGAAATCAGAGAGGTTTGGAAAGGGCATAAAGATATTTGTTTTCTGCCGGCACTCATTCTCTTCATTTCCCATTGGCAATTTCTGAGCTCCTGAGTTTTTCAGCGTAGCTCATTAGCAGATGAAGGTTTTGTTTTGGAGACAGACAGGGATGGCCAGGCAAGCAGGCAGGTGAGCTGCTAATCAAACAATGCCACCGGCATCTTACGCTTTGAAGCTCCGGCTTTGCAACGTTCTACTTTCTATAACCCTCCCATGACTTCACAGCACCCTGCGTCACTCTCAAGCACATCAGAGCCAGTGTTTCTCCATTAAAATAATGAAAAAAAACTAAACTCAAAAAAACAAAAAGTTGATTTATAAACCACTCTTCCAAACTCCCATAGATAAACACAGGCCATCTTAAAAGCATTGTGTTCAGGGTCTCTTTACACAATATCAAAACCCAACCTTACACAGCAATACATCTGGCTTCAAGTACACCGTTGATCATATTAACAGGTTTATAATATTTTTATAATATACCTGTAAACCTGCTATAATCTACAGTACCTCTATGATTATTGTTTGAAAATTGGACACACATAATGACATACGATATTCCATAAGATTTGAGCAGAAAATGTGCATGAGCATGTGAATTACTACACTAAAAAATGCCTATTAGAGACACATTACAAAAGCCTGAGAGTTCATCCAATGTAAGCAAAGATCTGGGAAAATATTTCAATATGTTTTCTGAAAATTATGGACCAGATTCTCAAAGCCTTTATGGTGTTTTTGTTAACAAATTCTAATAATACATTGTAGAAGCAAACTGCACTTATTAAATCATAGTGATCAATGTATCAATGTGTAATGAAACACAGTGAATTCATGGTATAGGTCAGCAAATGCACAGAGAGGTATGGTAAAACCATTAACTGTGTTAGCTATGTTAACTATGATAAATGCATAGGACAGCCATGGGAAAAGCATGGGTAAGCTGCAACACTGCTGTGCACCATGGCCAACATCTACAGTATAAGGATTAAAACTATTTCTATTCCCCTAAATCAAATGTCTGATTCAGGGCTTTTTTTTTGGTCCTTTCTGAAAATCCTGCTAATGAAGAACTCTGTGAATATCGCCCTGTGCTTTATTTTGACATGGCGTTTGGAATCAGAATTACTCTTGAAGAAGCTAGGTTTCTGAGAATGACGCCCCCCCGTATTGCCTGAAGGACGCTCACCCTCCAGGAAGGACTTGAAAACCAACCGTGATTAAATATTCATCTTCTATCACACTGGAAAACCCAAGCAACAGAGACTCCTTGGCTACAAAGTCTGTCAGCCCAGACCTATTCTCTTTCTCTCCCAGAAAACCTTTGTATCGTGCGTTAGAAAAAGACCAGCTTCTTCAAAATTCCATGCCATAAACTCTAAAATAACAATAACAACAAAAAACAAACTAGGGTGCTGCTGAAGCCAATTACAAAAGCACCCATCTGCTGGCCATCTTCCTGCGCCTCGTGTTCTTAAAGATGTTTTAAATTAATGATTCAGCCCATACGAGCACCTTGCTTCTACCAGTTACAGCTTCAGTCTCCATGGCTGTGCCTCCGGGAGAATAGTTCAAGCTAATTTCTCCCCTTAACTACAATGCTTCAGATACTGTTAATTAAAGTATAGTTGGTATGTCAGGTATCTTGTCAATCTCCACAGAGGCGAAAATTAAATGCAAAAATATGGCACCTGCATTATTTCACTATTTTATTGGGGGCATTAATGAAACTTCCTTTATATAGGAAAAAGCAAGTAGCGATGGTGCTGCTAAAAGAAGAAAAGGCTGTCATTTAGAAAGCAGAAACATATAATATGTCATCAAGTGCTGTCAGTATTAGAACAAAGTAAGGCGTGGACGACAGAAGACACCTTTTATAGGACTGCTCTTGGGTATAATGACTTCAAGGATCTCAAACTGATAATTAACAAATTGCCAATGAAAAGGCACTGAACAGACAGTAAAAACCTTTTTAGAACAATGTATTCGGATGGATTTCAGGTGGATTTGTGGTCATTCATTTAAAGGTGGTAGAGAGAGTTATCAAGGAGCTGGTGATGAAGGCATATGACCAGAGAGCAATATTTTACTTCCAGGCATCTTGGAATTAATTGGGTTTATAATTTCCCAGTACAAATTCACAGCAGTCTACATGTTAAATAGAGCATATGTTATGAAGAAAACAAGTGTTATGTCATTTCAGAATGCTGCCATGTGTATTCAGCTAACAACCCAGTAAACTATAACTAATATGCTTCGAGCACTGTAACCAGACTAGTGGATTGGGAGATACTATTGAGCTATCAAACACTGGACCTTCACCATTGGGACCATGGTCTACATCACAGAGCAATTTCCTTACTTACTATTTTATAGTATCTGGTCTCACTTCAATTCTCCTAATTTAGCTGTACAAGAGCATTTCTTTCTTATCTAACTTAGTTATTAATTGTTCTGGCAGTTAGGATGGCCGGTTATAAAGGACACATTGTGCTAATAAAAACTGGTGTCACTTAAATAATCATTCTTGCTGTTTATAATTGCAAGAACAAATCAACTACTATGGGAAGGAGGGTATTACTTACAGTTGTAGAAACTCTCAGTGCAGAAAGCTATAGCTTGAGAAATACGTTGTTTACACGATGGATATAGTAATACATGGGATGGATATGGCTTTGGGAGGAATAGCTCTGCCCTGTGATAGGTTGAATTGGGGAGGACCCCCCGCCTTAATAAATCCCCTGTGTTTCGAGTCCTCTTGTCACTAGGTAGACACAGGTGGGTAAGTTAGGATCGGTTGTGGAGTGTACTTGTAAGCTTGATCTTGATCAAAGGGATTGGTTTTAGACCCCAAGCAAGGCAGAGCGCAGACAGCGGAAACTGGCAGCAGAGAAGAGCAGTGTGCAGTACTGTAGCTGTCCTGGGGAGTGTGCTATACTGTAGCTGTTCTGGGCAGTGTGCTGTACTGTAGCTGTCCTGGGCAAAGTGATGTACTGTAGCTGTTCTGGGCAGTGTGCTGTACTGTAGCTGTCCTGGGCAGTGTGCAGTACTGTAGCTGTCCTGGGCAGTGTGCTGTACTGTAGCTGTTCTGGGCAGTGTGCTGTACTGTAGCTGTCCTGGGCAGTGTGCAGGAATGTAGCTGTTCTGGGCAGTGTGCTGTACTGTAGCTGTTCGGGGCAGTGTGCAGTACTGTAGCTGTCCTGGGCAGTGTGCAGTACTGTAGCTGTCCTGGGCAGTGTGCAGTACTGTAGCTGTCCTGGGCAGTGTGCAGGAATGTAGCTGTCCTGGGCAGTGTGCAGTACTGTAGCTGTCCTAGGCAGAGTGCTGTACTGTAGCTGTCCTGGGCAGTGTGCTGTACTGTAGCTGTCCTGGGCAGTGTGCAGGACTGTAGCTGTCCTGGGCAGTGTGCAGTACTGTAGCTGTCCTAGGCAGAGTGCTGTACTGTAGCTGTCCTGGGCAGTGTGCTGTACTGTAGCTGTTCTGGGCAGTGGGCAGTACTGTAGTTGTCCAGGGCAGTGTGCAGTGCTGTAGCTGTCCTGGGCAGTGTGCAGTATTGTAGCTGTACTGGGTAGTGGGCAGTACTGTAGCTGTCCCGTGCAGTGTGCAGTACTGTAGCTGTTCTGGGCAGTATGCAGTACTGTAGCTGTCCTGGGCAGTGTACAGTACTGTAGCTGTTCTGGGCAGTGTGCTGTGCTGTAGCTGTCCTGGGCAGTCTGCAGTACTGTAGCTGTCCTGGGCAGTGTGCTGTACTGTAGCTGTCCTGGGCAGTGTGCTGTACTGTAGCTGGGCAGTGTGAGAAACTTTGTAGTTTTTCTGAAATACGCCTAGGGCCTTTTTACACTTTAAATTGTAGTTTTTTTTATTTTTATTTTATTGTTTTGCTTCGAAGATCCGCTCTGTTTAAGTTGCTGACCCGGGTATAATGTATACAATTGTAAATGAATGAAACCCAGGATTTGAACTCCGGGCTAATAAAAGTGTTGTGACTGTGTATGGTATATGCACTTCCCTCTAAAAAAGAACTGCAGCAGGGCACAGAGGATCTTGAGATTGTATCCTGGTTCTGAATCTATTGGATGAGTTTATGGTGCTGCCTTCTGGGTGTAACACTGGCTACACTCTGCAAAGAAGGCTTGTGGTTTCCTATCAGCACTAGCAGCATATTTATTTACAGCCCACCTTGTGTGCGGGCTCGGGGACATGGTGTACTCCCTGTATGCTAAATCAAGGTTAACGGACTCCTTGATTATGAAGATCATAAACCTGGGATGGACTAATCTAATTGAGTGCATTAAAAATATACTGTCTTAAAGTGTGTGTGTTCGTGAGTGCGTGCGTGCGTGTTCGCGTGCGTGCGTGCGTTGCGCACACACGTCCAGTCACGCGCTTGCGTGTGCGTGCGTGTGTTGTGTGTGTGTGTGTGTGTGTGTGTGTGTGTGTGTGCATGTGTGTGTGTGTATGCATGTGTATTAACCTACAGTGCTAAATGATCTTGTGAAATCAAAACTGCCCTTGTTAATTGTACACTGGAGATATATTATCCATTTGACAGTGTCTGTGTCTTTGTGCTGTGCTGATACAGAGCAGGTCCAATGGTCCCACCTCCATCCCTACCTCTTCCATTGCATCTGTTTGACACTGACATTGACATCAACAATAATAATTCTACTTCTAATGATAATGTAAGGAATAATACACACTCAACAGTGCACAATAAGGCTGTAATCTTATGATACGTGGATCTCTCACCACCACCTTTAATATTGAGACTGTAAAACGCAGAAGTTTATAGCATAATTATCATTCACCATGTATAATAATAACACTACTACCACTACTACTGCTACTACTGCTAATAATAATAATAATAATAATAATAATAATAATAATAATAATAATAATAATAATAATAATAATTTAGTTTAATGTATGAAAAAAAGGATGCTTGTTATGTCTGAAAGTGTTATTTGAAAAACGTCCGTTATTGGATCAATCCCATGGATTTTAATAGGGATGCTACCCATTGTGGAAGCCCATGCAATGCCAGTAACTGGTCGATCCAGGTCAAGCTGGTTCATGAGACTGTAATAAAATTCAGCAGTTATTTATATAGCAGACTATCCAGTAAGAAACTGCTCCCCAGCAGTCGCTGAGATTGTGTCATGCAGAGTAATGTACTCCTGTGTCGTGAATATCACTGACCCCTGTGAGGGAGGAGAGGCAATCACACCAATGAAAACATTAAAAACACATTTTGTCAGCATAATTGTTTCTTATGGTTTCACATGCATGATCTTTTTAAATGTATAATTATGTTTTTGTAGCAGAGGTGAGATAATGGCGTTGACCTTTTTTTGCAGAGCAGACAGCTGATTCACCCTCTAGTTTCATCACAGGGAAGAGCTGGAGCTGCTGTCAACAGACAAATTGTTTGATGTTGTGGTTCCACTGTGGCCTTTTATGAGGCAATTCATTCTCCTAAGCAAAGAATCAATATTTCTTTGAAGTTCGGTTTGGTCCATGTTTTTCCTCTCTTCAAAAAATCACTATCAGAGAATTCTATTCAGTGACTCTCTATCAAGATGTCACTAAGTTTACACATTTTTACCTACATTTGCACAGACAGTTGAATCGCATTTGCACATATAGTTGAACTACATTTGCACAAATAGTTGAACTGCATTTGTACAGATAGTTGAACTGCATTTGCTCAGATAGTTGAACTGCATTTGCACAGATAGGTGAAATGCATTTGCAAAGATAGTTGAACTGTATTTGCACTGCACAGATGTCTTGCAGCCAGGATGCAAGTATGCCCTCCCTGACTGTATGATTCTCAGCCACCACACCACCTAGGGGATTTTATACAGTAATCGAGTGACATAGTTCTGGGGCTGCCCTTCTTCCCCTTAACTGTGCTTAACAAGCACCATGTAACTCTGTGAAATGCACCTCTCTGGTGATGAGCATTCGCATTGACACACTTGGAAGGCCACATCATGTGATACATTGTCTTATTTCCACGGTGGATCCAGGTTACAGCAGGCAATTATTTATGCCCAAGTCCCACAATATCAACAAAATATCTGTCATAGCGTCCCCTTATACATTTTTTAATTTCTTGAATAATGGTAGGTTGGGTTGCAAAAATATGAAATTGATTCAAATCTGAAACCAACACGGAGCTAAATACAATTAAAGTTCTAGTCACAACTCTGGCAGTGATATAAAAGTAGAACAGACAGTGTGTGTGGTGGAGAAAAGTTTCAATTCTACTTACCTAATCATGGCCACCTGGGTTTACAGCAGATGTGCTACTTGTCATCGCTGCCTTTATTTATTTTGCATCTCTGAGGCTGGTTAATGTAATTATTTGTTAAATGTCTCCCTTAAGATTCCCTCATAGCACAAGAGATTTGTTATTAATGTGCTGTGCTGAAGTTGAACACTCTCTCAGCAATGAGACCATCACTATCAATAGCTTCACTGCAATATGAACTGTGTCTGGTGAAAGATGTGCAATTCTTAACTTAAAATCAATTACATTTTCAAAGAAAGACATTTGCATTAAAATACTTTCCACCAGTGGGATTTGATGATATGATGTTTTAAA
This sequence comes from Polyodon spathula, assembly GCF_017654505.1. Taxonomy (NCBI): domain Eukaryota; kingdom Metazoa; phylum Chordata; class Actinopteri; order Acipenseriformes; family Polyodontidae; genus Polyodon; species Polyodon spathula. The sequence goes on along the minus strand of NC_054535.1, from coordinate 107,473,820 downwards.
CTGCAAGAAAATAAAATGTACAGTAACAAAGCGCCACAAACTTTAAAAAGTGCTTCATCTAGCATTGATATTTGTACGGCAATTACTATAACGACACACTATTAAATGCAGCTGCCCTTTCTTATTTTCCAGTACATACTTAATATTAATAAATATCCAAGCAAATATATTTTCTGTATATATAAAAACATAGTTTTGTTTTTGTTTCTTACTTGGGTGAGTAGCTAACTATCAAAAACAATAATAACAATAATAAAACTTACTTAACTGCTTGCACGATACACACACAGGATCTGCACTCCTTACCTTGCACAACACACACACAGGATCTGCACTCCTTACCTTGCACGATAGAGAGACAGGATCTGTACTCCTTACCTTGCACGATACACACACAGGATCTGCACTCCTTACCTTGCACGATAGAGAGACAGGATCTGTACTCCTTACCTTGCACGATAGAGAGACAGGATCTGCACTCCTTACCTTGCACAACACACACACAGGATCTGCACTCCTTACCTTGCACGATAGAGAGACAGGATCTGTACTCCTTACCTTGCACGATACACACACAGGATCTGCACTCCTTACCTTGCACGATAGAGAGACAGGATCTGTACTCCTTACCTTGCACGATAGAGAGACAGGATCTGCACTCCTTACCTTGCACAGAGAGACAGGATACACACTCACAGGATCTGCACTCCTTACCTTGCACGATAGAGAGACAGGATCTGTACTCCTTACCTTGCACGATAGAGAGACAGGATCTGCACTCCTTACCTTGCACAACACACACACAGGATCTGCACTCCTTACCTTGCACGATAGAGAGACAGGATCTGTACTCCTTACCTTGCACGATAGAGAGACAGGATCTGCACTCCTTACCTTGCACAACACACACACAGGATCTGCACTCCTTACCTTGCACGATAGAGAGACAGGATCTGTACTCCTTACCTTGCACGATAGAGAGACAGGATCTATACTGCTTACCTTGCACGATTCACAGGCAGTATTTGTACTCCTTACCTTGCATGATACAGTGTGCCAGTCTCTTTTACCATCGATGGAAAGTGTGCCAGTCTTTTCTACCATCGATGGAAAGTGTGCCAGTCTCTTCTACCATTGATGGAAAGTGTGCCAGTCTCTTCTACCATCGATGGAAAGTGTGCCAGTTCTCCTTCTAACATTGATGGAAAGTGTGTCAGTCTCTTCTAACATCGATGGAAAGTGTGCCAGTCTCTTCTAACATCGATGGAAAGTGTGCCAGTCTCTTCTAACATCGATGGAAAGTGTGCCAGTTCTCCTTCTAACATCGATGGAAAGTGTGCCAGTCTCTTCTAACATTGATGGAAAGTGTGCCAGTTCTCCTTCTAACATCGATGGAAAGTGTGCCAGTTCTCCTTCTAACATCGATGGAAAGTGTGCCAGTTCTCCAGTGCCAGTCTCTTCTAACATCGATGGAAAGTGTGCCAGTTCTCCTTCTAACATCGATGGAAAGTGTGCCAGTTCTCCTTCTAACATCGATGGAAAGTGTGCCAGTCTCTTCTAACATCGATGGAAAGTGTGCCAGTTCTCCTTCTAACATCGATGGAAAGTGTGCCAGTCTCTTCTAACATCGATGGAAAGTGTGCCAGTTCTCCTTCTAACATTGATGGAAAGTGTGCCAGTCTCTTCTAACATCGATGGAAAGTGTGCCAGTCTCTTCTAACATCGATGGAAAGTGTGCCAGTCTCTTCTAACATTGATGGAAAGTGTGCCAGTTCTCCTTCTAACATTGATGGAAAGTGTGCCAGTCTCTTCTAACATTGATGGAAAGTGTGCCAGTCTCTTCTAACATTGATGGAAAGTGTGCCAGTTCTCCTTTTTGCGACTGTCTCTGAAACAACTGAAGTTTGTTTACAAACAGAAACATACTTGCACAAGATCGGGCAACAACTTTAACTTCCCTTGTAGACCCACATTCAGTTTACCCAAATGCAACAACGTATCTCCAGAAATGCCAAATCTAGAACCCACTGAGGGTCTGTCAGTTCTCAGCATTCTTTGTCTTTCACTGCCATGAATAGTTTCACAGCATACTGGAAGATCTTCATAGATCAGATTTTTTAATTGTCTATGATTCAGTGCATAAGTACAAATAATTTCCAGAACAGTGTTCATAATGTGCTCTAAGTTCAGCTGTTTTAACACCAGCTGCTCTTGATGAATAATACAATGAAATGCCCAAAATAAAAGAAAGCTTTACAAAGGCCCACTGACCCACTTCCTGATCCTAACATGGCACTCCATCCGTAGCGATTTCAGTAAGCTTCTGTAAAGGTAGCTCATCTTTCTCACAGTCTTTTAATGTTTATTTTGTTTACATTATTTGAACAGCTACCAGTTTAAGCTTGATACTCTGCCACTGTTCGTATTCTATACCGTTTCGTCATTGTTACATTCTTACAGCTTTCAGCACTCTCGTTGTCAACTTGTATCAGGTTTGCTGTGAAACCCTTTGACAATCTGCACGAGGCTTCATCTACACGTTCCCTATTGAATGAGCATCACAGTCAATCAAGGGTATGATTATTTTAAACATGTGTTGAAGAGTAATCTCATTCAACGCGCAGCCTCTGCCAAAAAAGAGAGCAACTAGTAGACGGGTGCCATTTTTGTTTGCGACTAAATCAGGAGTTTTGTTAACCAGGTTTCTGAGATGAATCAAAACATCTATCTTTCAAATGCAACCTATACCCCTTCGGGATAAGCCATAGCTGGATTTTACTGGAACATTTTACAGCACTGGGGAATCACCCTGGATTACATGAACCACCAAGCCGTAGTTACCCTGGGATTAGGTGGGGGGTGGAACCCAAGAGAATTCATCAGGACTGTGAAAGTCCTCTTAAAAAGTCCAGTTGTGTCGTATCTAAATTTCAGCGTTCAGGGTTCAAGCATGCCTTATAGAAGTTTACCACGGTATTTTTGCACTTTTTTCTTGCCGGTTTCCTATGCTTTGGTTATACATGTATTTACTGCAGTTTACCCTGGTTTGCCATGTTTCTATACTTTACTGTACCTTCCTATTCTTTGCTATGTTTGCTTATATTTCACCATGCTTCCACTGTGCTTTATTACACTTTGCTATGCTTTTACTGTGGTGAACTTTTATACAGGGTGCCTCTGACTGTGTGCAGCATAGGTGATGGAGGTAAACCTTTTCAGCATTTTGAAAAAATACGCTTCTGTGGTACAATTCTGTGCTGTACATATCATTATTGCATTCTGATGTGTGTGCATTTGTGCATTCACTTTATGAATTTCATTATTTTGAGTGAGCTGTAAATTAGTAGAATAACACATTTGCAATATGTCACAAAGGCATCTTAAATTACCATATTCCAGCTTTCCTTCCATTCCCTGACCTTTTAAAGTTCACTTATTTAGCATGTACAAATCACGCATGGATCCAGGAAAATTGGAAACGACATTGTCTGTGATATATGTTGCACTGTAGACAAATTGTGTAATTAAACATTAGCATTAAAACTGGTTTAGTTTCAGCATAATAGTATAAGGATTTTATGGCTATAGTTTCTGGGGGAAATCTCATTTATATTATTTTCTCTTTGCTTGTCATTCAGTGGTTCTTTCAAGCTCTACATTTTTTTAAGGAAATTTTCCACAAAGGAACAATGTTTATTTGCATCTGAATTTTAATTGGTTAAAGTTTCTCACAGTAAAAGCATAGCAAAGCATAGTAAATACATTAATAAAAAACATGGTACAGCATAGGTAAGTGTTTCAAAGCATATTAAAAAAAAGGCAAACATGTAAATTTAGTTACTTAATAATGATGAAAAATACCACAACTAGTATGTTTCTTATATAGTGAACCTATAAAATGATGATAAGCCATGCTGTATCATGAACTAGTAAGACTTGAATTCCTTCAGTTTCCTTATTAACTATGCAGGTGTCTAACCCATGAGGCAGAATGGGCATGTGCACCCCCCACTTTGAATACTGGGGGGTCAAATTATGTATTTTGACCGTCCATTTTTTTTTCGTTCATTATATACGTATTATACCTTGTTGTGTTTGGCACTGGGATATCTTTAACCCTTTACGGTCCATTTCAACCTGTTTATTTTATACACACTGTTTAAAAATAATTTTATTCACAGCAAAACAGGTTTAAAAGGCCCTGCATATCAACAGGACACTCAGTACTGCATCTCCAGCCCTGCCTCACCCCTTGTTTGCTGTATTTATCACATATCTCTTCATAGTTGTGCATACTGATAAATCATCTCCTGATCACTCGTTTTATCACCAAACTCCTCAATAATGTGATCCAAGTCGTTATTTTATTACTTTAACATCTCAAAAAGCTTTGCAAATGTCTGTGATATTCTTTGAGTGCTGGATGCGGAAGCAGCTATCTTGTTTGTTTCTGTCAGTGCTATGCGTATCGCTTATTTATTTTCAGTAAGCGTCTTTGATATTGTATTGTGTGGGTTTGATGTATTTCTCATTCTCCTCTCTAATCCTGAAATTGAGAGTGTCGTCTACATGCGTGATTGTCAGCAGGGTTTTTAAGGACTCCTCTTGTACAAACATAGCTGTCTGCTCTCGCTGGGTTGGGCTTCCAGGAGAAGGATTCTTCAGGTTATCAAACAGTTCATCACAAAGTCCAGCAGGCTGCAGCTGCATCGGGTCGATACGGTTGGACTCTACTCCTGGTGCTCATTTTCTCAAAATGTTGCTTTTCTTCTTGAAGAACCGCAGTTCCACTTTTTCACAAAATTTCCCTTACCATTCTGAAACCCAAATCCATTTCTCAGACAGGACTCGACGGTTCCCTGATCTGTCGGTGTGGTTGTTACTACAGTATCTGCAGATGTGACATTGCAGCTGTGAAATAATAATAATAATAATAATAATAATAATAATAATAATAATAATAATAATAATAATAATAATACAATGGCAATGTAATGGTTTGCTTGCTGAGGTGGCACACAATCTGTAACCTTTTAACATACAGTGCTGTAGCGGACAGTACAGTCAAATCAGGTTATTGCTGGATCCAATATACACTGTTTAAACTTCTTTGAGAGCTTCTTCATGTTTTTTCTCTTCACCCCATCTTTTGCTCAAAGTAGATTAGATAAGTTGAAAGATTCCTTTGCATTATCACAAACTGAAATCTCTTCACAGGCCATTCTGGCAGACTTTGACCAAACGACACAAGGGTGAGTTTCTCCACCCCCCTATGAAAGAAAGCACAGGGGGGGAAGACCTGTCAATCACCTTTCGGAAAGACAAAGGAAATTAGTTTGAACTGTCAATCATGAGTTGTGGGCAAGACCAAGGAGTGGCTCAGAGAGGAGCTAACCAATGTTTAAGCACTTTGCGTGACATTAAACCACACCCACGAATTCAATGGTCCAATCACGATGGGTTGGCGCTTAATTCAACAAGACTGGGACAGGCAAAGAAACTGGTGCTTTGAGGAAGTGGTTCTGAAAATGAAATGGAAGCTGAACTGCTCTGAAGAAAGTTTCTGAAGTTTGGAAAATGCAATGGGAAAGTGTGCTGGAATCATGGGAGAATCCATGGTCTGCAGACTGGCTAAAATCATGTTCTGAGAAGGCTGAAATCAGCTTTGAAGAGAGCCCTAGCTCTTTGGTCTATGAAGACTGAAACAGTAAACGGGACACTGCCTTGATCTGAAACGGGTCTTGGTTTCCATGTTGTTGCACGAAACGAACTGAAGCTTAGCCAGCAGCAGGGCCTAAGGATGTGCACTAGCCATACAGAAGAATTGCAACGAGAACTCTTCTCCAAACTACATAACTATCCAATTGCAACACATTCTCTTAACTCTGTTAACTGAGTCTGGTCAACACTACTGTTTCCAGTTGAAAAACTCCAGACAAGTCAAAGATAATGCTGCAAGACTATTGGAAATCAACAAGCTGATCTCCATGTGAAAATAGCTATTTGTTTATTGCAAGCCGACACAATACAATGCATACTTCAAGCAAAGTGCAGTCTTCTTTTGTTGGAACTTCAGAGCCAGAGAGAGAAGAAGCTGCAATGTTTATCACCAAAGAAGATTGACTTATTTGATGAAAATCGATAAGTATTCAACATTTCAAATGTTAAATATTTTATGACTCAAGAAATTAACTGTAGCAAATGCTAGTAAGTTAGTGGATATATTGTTCTAGGAATAGAATATAACTTCCTGTTTTAGAGGATGCAAGAAATGTATTTTGTTTGTTGAAAATGTGCTCAAAGGAGTTGCCTCATAAATGCAGAGAACTTGATCATTGCCCTATTTCTGAGTTAATTTGAATGTATAATCAATTGTGGTCGATAACATATTATTAGTTTGGTAGATCACGTCTAAACTAAATGAACACGGTAAAACTAATTTGCTAAATGAGGTACTGGAATGATGGATTCCGTTCTGATTGGGAAGTTGAATTAATTATCATGCATTTTGATATGAAACAATGAGAAATGAGTATTGAAAATATTAATGCAAAGTAAACACTTTGTGTGATCAGCCATAACTAATATTAGTATATTAACCACGCATGCTAATAATGTTATGGTCACTGTAATCATTTGACTATGAAATCAATGAACTGTATACTATTCATGTATATCTCTAACCAATCGCCTTTCCTTTTTGTAATATTAGATTAATTGTGCACCCTTTTTATTCTTAAATAAAATATTGTTTTATATTTCTGACACGTTGTCTGACTGTCAATTTATTGTCATGGAAATCCGAGTTCTACATGATCCTGAACTTAAATAAGGTGTATCTTATCTCTCACATTTTGATGTCACTGAATGGGCGACTAGAGACTAATTTTGTATTTAAATAATTCACTACAGTACCAATGGTCAACCTTGTTTCTTGTCAGAAGGTTTATGTGTAAAGATAATACAATTATACACAAAATGACTGTAAATTCTGAGTTTAAAAATAGAACAGTGTACATCATAGCTATATGTAATTATTTGATAAATGCCCTGTGTATCAGTTAGAGTTAATACAGTGGGTATTTTAGGCTCATTATTTTAACCCTTTCATGCACACAGTTGTTTAAATGCTACTTTCTTTACAGCATGCAAGGCTTACATTTCATTTGGGATTGCACTGCAATCGTAAGATAGTTATCTGTGAAATATCAAACAAAGGCACGTGTTATTTAATAATTAGCATGTGTTTATATAAACAGTACAGAAAATGAATGGCACATGTGAAGTCCGGAGCAATGAGAGCTCAAAAGAAAAACAGGCCCACAAATGAATAATGCAATAGTGAGCAGGCCTCTGTTTTAATTAGCAAGCTTCTAGACTGAGTAATGATTAATGAACACAATTTGGACACAATGAAAATGAGTTGAAACCATATTAACTAAGCATTTACAAAACAGCTTTACAACTGTAATGAAATCCATGCTATCATTTCTGAGGTCTGTCATCAAGTTTCTTAGATAATAAAATAATATTAATATTTATTTACAGTATGTATTTATTTGTTGACCTTTTTTGGCTTGAGGTGGGATATCTCCTTTCAAGGGTGTCCCAGAGGACTACAGAAAGGTTACAAATCGCATTCATCTGTACAATAAACACATGCTAAAATCATGCGCTGTGAGCTGAATACACTTAAAAGCTATTACAGGATTAATTCAAAGCAATTCCAGATCCAGTTATTCCAGCTTGACGGAGTAAAATAAGCACAGGACCCTTTTCCAATGGACTTCCTAACAGATGGCAGGCAGAAGTTAAGGTTAGTTGTTGATTGTCATGAATAATTCATAGAACAACATTGTAACAGAGACTGGTCCCGATAGGCTGGCATTTGATTTTATACACACTTTAAAATGATTTGGAACCAGTGAACGTTTCTACGTGAATTTAAACTAAGCAAATCCACTTTCTCACAAATAACACAATAAAAAAAAAATTGTAGGCAGCAGTAGTTCATAAAAATGACATTTTTGTTTTTATTTCTTAGGAGGAAGAATTCATGTGATTTTAAACAGTCCATTGAAATGCATACTCCACACACCATCTAGAAATATGAATACCTACATAATACTTGCAGAATATCATATAGGGTGCTGTAGGTTACAAGTTACTATCCACTCCACAGGGGTCAGAGTGGCTATCTATGAGTGCATTTTACAGCTTGTATCTTACACAATACTGCATGTCTTAAACTATATAGATAAAGAATAATAATAAGCAGTGTAGATCATTTTAATGTGATGCCATTTCCATGTGATAGAAGTCATTTGCACCCAACCTCTTGCTATGATACTATATGCTATGTGTCAGGGGGTCACCTTGCAGTATGGCAGCAAAGGAACACGATTCTACAAACTCCATCATGGGCTTTCAGAGACCTGCCTTGAGTTGCACACACGTGCCTACTGTAAGAACTGCGCTTCAGCCAGCTCATTTCACAAATTTGATAACTATTGACTTTGGCTGCATTGAAACCAGCATCGATGGAAAACATATTTTCTTTGGTGGTGGTGTTGGTGTGTCAGGCTGGATTAATTGAGTGTGGCTGTGTTTAGACCCTCCATTGTTTCAGATCATTAAGGTGGTGCCCCATATTTCACTGCCATTCCTCTGAGCCACCCTGACCCTTGCCCAATCCCTGACTCTGCTGTGCAGACACTCTGACGGAGCTGAGTATTGATCAGCACAGTGTCATGTCTGAGTAAAGAGGCTGGAAGGCTGGTGTAGTGCACTAGGAGGCTCAGGCTGGGTTCAGACAGGAGCTGCCGGTCGATTCTAGTGTGTTGGATGGGCTGTCAGTCGGAGGTGCAGTGTTGATTTGGACTTTTATAGCCAACATGTTTCCTTTAATTGGATCATTTGTAAAGGGGAGGAGGGAACCCATGCCGCCTGACAGGGACGGATGGCCGTTATTTAATGGCTGTCCATATTTGATAACCCCTCGGGTGACCTGGTGGCTATGCTATATGTCATCTTTAGCTCAGCTGAAGCCCTTTAATATTCAGCTCATCCCATCCACCCCCCCCCCCCCCCCCCCCCCCATACAATCACACTCAAAGAACAAGGCCTCTATCAAACAGCGAGGCAACAGGAATTCACAATGAATAACTCTTCATAATGTTGAATGAGCATTGAAGGAGCTGGTGCTACCAACTCCTGGGGTACAATTGCATTTCCAGTGCACAGCTGAGTGATGAGCTCTAGTGTGGAGCTGGTCCTAACCCCTAAGTCACATAAAAGTGCATGTCACTTATGCCTGAATTCAAACTGGAAACCCAGCAGCCTAGCATTCCCAATGTTAGCTTTTATTATCAGCTCCAACAGGCTTAAGATACTGGTCTGAAAAGTATAAACAGCATTGTGACACAACACACTGTTTAGAGAAAGTGAGTCTATAAAAGTTTATCGTAGAAATGTTGCGCTGCAGGTTTCCCATGCTTTTTTTCTATTGTTTGCCATGCTTTTATATATGCTTTACCATAACTCTATGAGCTTTACCATGCTTACCAGTGCCATGCTTCCACTATGCTTTATTACAATTGGCTATGTCTATACTATAGCCAACCTGTAACTGGGTAACAGTATAGAACTGGAGAGACTCATCTGAGTGCAGGCAGGGGCAGCTGCATGATTGTTCAGAGTAGTTTCTTGCTAGTTGTACCGCATTGTGTCGTATACTGTTACAGCATATCTTATTTGCCATTACCTCTGTTATTGTGGCTGTTGCTTAGCCATCCATTGAAGAATAAAAGTCTTAGAAAACAATGTTTATTTCTCCAATTTCTTTTTGTCTGGGCCAAGTGAAATAAAAAAGGGTAACATCTAACTTTCAGTGTCTCCCAATTGCTGCAATAACACAATAATTACCCATACAGTTGTGTAGCTACAATGCACAATTACAACATGCTTAATTACAAAATGAAAAATGTTAGCTATTGATTGCTAGTTTTGTCATGTCACATGTGGTTGAGTAGTTACAGTGTAATTAGTGTGTAACCACACATGTAATTACAATGTAGTTAGAGACAGTGTAATTTGTTACCCCCCCCCCCAAAAAAAAAAAAAAAAAAAAAAAAAAAGATAAAGGATTTTAATTTTTAAATGACTTAATGGTAACTTATTTTTTTCAACATTGTCTTAAAAAAGAAGATGCATTACCACCTGATCATTGTATTCTATGCCATAGTACAGCTCAGGGGCATTTCTTAAAACATGTCAATACTTTTTCATGAAAGTGACAGGGACAGATAGCCCCAGGGATGATGTTAGCTGTAATACCATTAGACAATGAAAGATGACAGCTCAATAATGCAACAAACTAATTACACGCGCTGGGCAATATTCAGAATTTCTCACTCTGCTATAAATCCCTTCTTCAGCTGAACAAATCCATTTTTGGTAACAAGAATTTTAAAATGTGTGGTAACGTAAATCCCTGTCTTATTTAATCTGCTTTGGTTGTTGGTGTTGTACTGTTACTGCCATTCCTGAAATGTTAAATTTCCACCCTTCATTGCAGATAGCTAGATATTTTTGACATACATTCACTGGTCTGACTGAACTGAGGATCAGGCTACAGTGGCTCTCAAAGGTATTCACCCCCCCTTGGAATTTTCCACATTTTATTGTGTTACAACATGGAATCAAAATGGCTTTAACTGATCAACACAAAAAAGTCAATAATGTCAAAGTGAAAAATAAAATCTACAAATTGTTCTAAATTAATTACAAATACAAAACAGAAAATAATTGATTGCATAAGTATTCACCCCCTTGAGTCAATATTTGGTAGAGGCACCTTTGGCAGCAATTACAGCCATGAGTCTATTTGGATAAGTCTCTACCAGCTTTGCACATCTGGACACTGCAATTTTTGCCCATTCTTCCTTGCAAAATTGCTCAAGCTCCGTCAAGTTGGATGGGGACCTTTGGTGAACAGCAATTTTCAACTCTGTCCACTTTTAATCAATTGGATTGAGGTCCGGGCTTTGACTGGGCCACTCCAGGACATTGACTGTTTTGTTTTTAAGCCACTCCAGTTTGACTTTGGCTGTATGTTTGGGCCATTGTCCTGCTGGAAGATAAATCTTCTCCCAAGTCCCAGGTCTCTTGCAGACTTCAGCAGGTTTTCCTCCAGGATGTCTTTGTACTTTGCTGCATCCATTTTGCCTTCTATCTTCACAAGCTTTCCAGGCCCTGACGCAGAGAAGCACCCCCATAGCATGGTGCTGCCACCACGTTGCTTCACGGTAGGGATGGTGTTCTCAGGATGATGTGCAGTGTTAGGCTTGCACCAAACATAGTGCTTAGCGTTGAGGCCAAAAAGCTCTCTTTTGGCCTCATTAAACCATAGAATCTTCTTCCACTTGCTCTCAGAGTCTCCCACATCCCTTCTGGCAAACTCTAGCCGAGATTTGATGTGAGTTTTTTTTCAATAATGGCTTTCTTTTTGCCACTCTCCCATAAAGGCCAGTTTTGTGAAGCACCCAGGCTATTGTTGCCACATGCACAGTGTCTCCCAGCTCAGCCATAGAAGACTGTAACTCCTTTAAAGTTGGCATAGGCCTCTTGGTGGCCTCCCTGACAAGTGCCCTTCTTGCCCGGATACTTATTTTTTGAGGACGGCCTGTTCTAGACAGATTCACAGTTGTGCCATATTGTCTCCATTTCTTAATAATGGACTTTACTCTGCTCTGGGGATATTCAATGCCTTGGAAATGTTCTTATATCCGACCCCTGACTGGTGCTTTTGAAGAACCTTATTCCAGATCTGCTTTGAATGTTCCTTCATCTTCATGATGTAGTTTTTGTTAGGAAATGTACTAACCAACAGTGGGACCTCCCAGAGACAGGTGTATTTAACCTGAAATCATGTGAAACACCTTAATTGCACACAGGTGGACTCCATTCAACTAATTATGTGACTTCTAAAGACAATTGGTTGCACCAGAGCTTATTTAGGTGTGTCATAGCAAAGGGGGTGAATACTTATGCAATCAATTATTTTCTGTTTTGTATTTGTAGTAATTTAGAACAATTTGTAGATTTTATTTTTCACTTTGACATTATGGACTTTTTTGTGTTGATCAGTAGGAAAAACTCCTAATTAAATCTATTTTTTGATTCCATGTTGTAACATAATAAAATGTGTAAAAGTCCAAGGGGGTGAATACTTTTGAGAGCCACTGTATATTGTGGTGAACCCTGTCAGAACCGTTAACGAGTTCATCTAAAAAAACCCTCTACCCCAGCCTCACATTTCATAAATGTTGTTTAACAAGTCATGCCTCCCCAGACTTCTGCTTCTGTAGAGGCTGGGCATTAGCCTGCGATGAACTCTCCTCCCAAGCAAAGAGCAACAGACTGCTTCTGTACAGGATGGGCACTGCCCTGTAATGAACTCAACTCCCAGACAAAGGGTTTTTGGCTTATTTTAAACCATGTGGCTGGAACTTGATTGATGATCATTTATTCAATCAAGACCCAGTCACATTCCACTCGCTATTGTGGCAGGGATGGAATGAACCTTTATTTTTTCTTTCGCTTGGTCAGTCTCTGTTTAATGTTTTTAATGACAGCATGAGAGATTGAAGTTAAGAACATAAGAACATAAAAAAGTTTACAAACAAGAGGCCATTCGGCCCATCTTGCTCGTTTGGTTGTTAGTAGCTTATTGATCCCAAAATCTCATCAAGCAGCTTCTTGAAGGATCCCAGGGTGTCAGCTTCAACAACATTACTGGGGAGTTGATTCCAGACCCTCACAATTCTCTGTGTAAAAAAGTGCCTCCTATTTTCTGTTCTGAATGCCCCTTTGTCTAATCTCCATTTGTGACCCCTGGTCCTTGTTTCTTTTTTCAGGCTGAAAAAGTCCCTTGGGTCGACACTGTCAATACCTTTTAGAATTTTGAATGCTTGAATTAGGTCGCCACGTAGTCTTCTTTGTTCAAGACTGAACAGATTCAATTCTTTTAGCCTGTCTGCATATGACATGCCTTTTAAACCCGGAATAATTCTGGTCGCTCTTCTTTGCACTCTTTCTAGAGCAGCAATATCTTTTTTATAGCGAGGTGACCAGAACTGCACACAATATTCAAGATGAGGTCTTACTAGTGCATTGTACAGTTTTAACATTACTTCCCTTGATTTAAATTCAACACTTTTCACAATGTATCCGAGCATCTTGTTAGCCTTTTTTATAGCTTCCCCACATTGTCTAGATGAAGACATTTCTGAGTCAACAAAAACTCCTAGGTCTTTTTCATAGATTCCTTCTCCAATTTCAGTATCTCCCATATGATGTTTATAATGTACATTTTTATTTCCTGCATGCAGTACCTTACACTTTTCTCTATTAAATGTCATTTGCCATGTGTCTGCCCAGTTCTGAATCTTGGCTAGATCATTTTGAATGACCTTTGCTGCTGCAACAATGTTTGCAACTCCTCCTACTTTTGTGTCGTCTGCAAATTTAACAAGTTTGCTTACTATACCAGAATCTAAATCATTAATGTAGATTAGGAATAGCAGAGGACCTAATACTGATCCCTGTGGTACACACTCTCTGTTTATTAAAATATCATGGGTAGCACAAGCTGTGGCAGTCTGTGTGGTCTTCCATTCATTACCCCACGAGCACGCCTAAGCATCTTCCCCAGAGATATCATCATGTTTTGGGACAAGGGAGCAGACCTGTCTCCAGGTCTATCCAAAGATAGGCATCTTTATTTAAAAAAGTATCCAGTGCCAGATAGCTTGGGTGATATTTGATATTGAGGATGGTCTAATACGGCCACCCATTTTGCTTGAAAGACTTGAACGGAGGCTCTGTGAAAGGAGCTGTAACCAACTCCATCACTCTGGCTGGTTCCATATTCAGAGTCACACAGGTACAGAGTAGGTGGACAGATCCATTGCTTTCTCAATAGTCAGAGCATGCCCAAGCAGTGGATAGGGTACAAGGCTCAATCTCTGGACATGAGGAGTCGATGAGAGCTAGTGAGCGGTCTAATACCAGCACACTCAGAGTACATATTGTTTTCTTTATTTGTATTTGCTCTGACTGTTGTTTTTGTAGAGTTTTATTAGAAAATAATAAAATACGACTTTTATTTTACTTGCAAGAATCTTGTTGATTTATTATTTTCTACAGTGAAGATTACAGTTCTTCACAAGCTGTCAAATGGGCCCTTTGTGTACCAAGATCATGAAAAGCATCTCCAGCAGTGTATATGAGTCTCTTTAGTGTATTTTTCATCTACAGAAGAATATCACAGTGCTGAAGTAGGGTCCAGTTGTAATGATCTCAACAGTGGCTGTGTTATAATAACACTGTGCCAGTTTAAATCACAACAGCCCTGTACATCTAGAAACTAAAAGGACATGCAAACAAACTTGCTGGTTTGAAACTGCTGTACCTCATCAACTGGGATTGAATTCAGTTTTACAGCTAACTATAATTAGCGATGAATTGCTGAATTAATGTCTTTGATATGAGTTCTGGTATTATCATTACTTGTATGACCCCCCTTCTGACAGTGTGCTATGTGAACTTCAGTCAAAGCCTGCAGGGCTTTCCAAAGTGTTGAAACAGAAATAACAGAGGTTAAAAACAAAAAAAACTAATTCATTCCTAAATCATTCCTATTATTTTTGTTACAATTCATTTTCAGATCGATTTTAAGATCTTGCTCTTCACTTATAAAGCCGTATGTTGACCCCTGCAACTCTAAACAAGCTGATCACCCTCGATCTCTGTGTCACTTGGCTCCTCTGACCTTGGTCTGCACTCCAAACACTCTAGGGAACAGGGATTTCAGCTTCAAGGCTTCCATACTGTGGAATCCTGTCTGCTTCTCTGGATTTGGATGTTCGGTGTTCCTTTCATAAATCACCACTGGACGGCTGTGAAAGGTGCTATGGCAGGCAGTATTGCTGTTGTTGTAGTTGCTGATGCTGTTATTTTATTATTGAAGAGGTCAGCTACATATTGCTTAATAAGTGTTACTTGAAGCTTTGAGCCAGGAGAAAGCAGTCCTACACATAAACATACTGGAGGGGAAGTCTTCAGTATGAACAGTATAAAAACAAATTGTATGTTATGAGGGAAAGTGGGTCCATTATTTAACAAATTTAGAAGGCACTCTGACGTAATGGAGGCTAGCAATTTGATAAATCAAACACAGTGCTTGATATATTGGTGAGACAAAACATACCCATGGGACCAGTATAGTGGAGCAACAATATACACAGGCATCCAAGGGAACACTTCTTACCAGGGGCTAAACCTCATCCTCACGCCTGATGACTGCATGCCAGAAAACTAATAAAGGATGATGTACAGCAGTGAAGACACACAGTGAAGACAGACATGCAGACCAAAGCAAAGTATTCACCAGGTAATCTAATTAATGGTAAATCTGGTCTGAAACGATGGTCTTAAAAGCAGGCAGAATGTGATGAATTAGTTGCACTGTAGATGTAATACAGCAGAAAGGCTTCCCAAAACGTGACTGCTGAGGAGGTGACGATTAGTGTAGGTTTTTAGCATTCCATTTTGAAAGGGTTTGGTAAGATAATCAAGACTTTTTCCTGAACTGCACAGTGAGTATAAGAGCCTCCCTTATATCTGTGCTTGAGGAAGACTGTTACCCTTGGCCTGGGTAACAGAAGAGGGTCCATCACACTTAACATCAGCCAGAGGTGAAACTTCAACAGCTGTGTTACTTTCACTTGAGCGTACAGCATCAATCAGGGTCCTGTTAGAATAATACATTGTACTTAATTCCTTCACACACTGGAAAAGGGTCCCTCTTCCAGAGCTCATCTCTTGTGTTACACCCCTATTGGTTGAAGAGCTCTCTCTTTCTGCACATGCTCATTGCCACTGTATACAGTCATTCAAAAAGGGGTGGAGCTGGAATATATACAAACACTTCCCTTTGCTCTTTGTTTGACCTCCTTCTACTCGAGGAGGGGTAAAAATAGTACCCTTTACTGTAAAGTTGCTTATCCCAGAGGTTCGCAGAATATTTTGTTTAAGGGACCCCATTTTAAAAACATCCCCAATTGGAATCTGAGGAAAAGGCAAGTCACAAACAAGTAAATATAAACTCTGCTGCAGTGAAAGTAGATGTGTTTTGGTTATTGTCTAAAGGTATTGCAAAGCCTGTCTCTGTACATTAAATAAATATGCTGTTTACATTTTTGGGAACCCCAGTTTAACAATCACTGGCCTATGAAAAAAAAAAAAAAAAATTATAATCATACAAACAAAACTATGAATTAAATCATTAAGATCTGAAACAGCACATAATCTAGGTCAGATTTCATTTCAGGACATCGGGTGCCACAGATGATTCCTTGCACTCCTTTGGGAAACATATACAAGTTTCATCTGCAGTTCTGTGCTTCTGTGCATCTAGTACAAATCCAACATAGTCAGAGGTTACCGCTAAAAAAAGGTGCCTATAATATTAAACATACTGTTTTATAATGTATTAATGCATTTCCTTATTTTATTTATCTGTATGGCTTTATATTTAAGTTTTAACATGTTCACTGATTTTAAGAATGTAATGTTAAACTATAAGTAATGTAATTAATTAGCACAGTCAGTGTGATCCCTCCAAAAAAATGCACTTAAAGATTGTACAGTATTTAAGGTGACTTTAAGTTGTTGCATTTTACTCTCTGAAAATACTTTTTGCTCTCTCTGTGTTAAAATTAAAGGGTAGGTTACTGCCAGACCCAGAACCTTATCTGGAGCGCTGACTGTAACAATGCAGGATGTGTTAGTTTAACCTGATGGCTTATTATGTTTGCCTCCAGAAAAGACAAACAACCCCCTTCCCTGCTCTTAACAGAAAGGGCCCCTGTCAAGCATTGCAGCACACTCCTGAAATGACAAGGGCCTCGATACAATGGCACTTGCAAGTTACTTTTCAGTTTTTTTCTGTTCATTTTTTTCTCTCTTCTTTGCTTTACATTTACATGAAAAACTATTTACAAATTTGAGTACAGTTTTTAGTTCAAGAGTAACAAGAAGAGAGAGAGGTAAAAAAAGATGGAGATGCAGATTTAGCAAGAGGATGATTTAAGGAATGGAAATAGAAAAGGAGGAAAGGAAAATCAAGTGCTTGGTAGATACAGAGACGGATGGAGAAGCAACGACAAGTATTTCTTTTTAATTGGACTCTAAGCAGTCAGACTCCGGTTTCCTAACACACCAGCTGAGATATAATGGGCTGAAACCAGATATTTTTTTTTAAATTATTGTTTGAACAGGGAATCAAATATACCTCTTCCATCACAGTTGAGTTCTTTCCTAGTTATTTGTGTGCGTGTGTGTGCGTGCGTGCGTGTGTGTGTGTGTGCGTGTGTGTGTGTGTGTGTGTGTGTGAAGCTCATTGATTTGGTTACATGGGCACACTCACTGTGAGATCTTTAAAGTTTTTATAATTATGTAAATGCTGCTCTTTGATAGTCAATCCTACCTTGTTCAGACACAGCTATGCTTTATCCCTTTAACTTGTGATGCTGGTGGTTGGATGTCTTGGTCAATCAGACCATGGGGTCTCTTTTAATGAATTAAACCATAGTGGATCGTAATATCATCATCATATATAATCTATATCATTTATAAACCCAATGCTATCTCACTTCATTTGTATTGTATGTTGTAATGATACTAACTCAACACTGGGGAAACACTAACTCGGTTCATATACAAGGTGTCTCGTAAGTAAGCCATCACAGGCAATGTCACATATTTTGCTGAGTAGGGTGATCTCTGGCGGCCATTCCCCTTTGACTGTTCGTTCCTCTTTGCTTAAAGACATTTTACACCTGAATAAAAAATAGAGAGACATCCAATATTAACAACTAAGCCTCTGATAGCTGACATGTGATACCCTGTTTGACCTACATCAGTGGATGAGATTACAGGATCTGTTTGTTTTATTAATTGATCACAGTTTTTACTCCAGATGATTATTAGCCTAATTTCTTTAAAGTAAAAAAAAAAAAAAAATTATAATAATAATAAAAAAAAATGCCACTCTAACTCTATTAGGAGACAACTTCAGACTACTTACAAACATCTCAATGAAATATCTGAGTGTATGTAATTATTCATTAATTTATACAGGAAAGGTTAAAAGCAGATTCCATATGATTCAGTCACAGACTGTGCCACACACCCCCTGTGGAGTTAATTATTTATGGTTTGGTAACTTTATTGGGTGCTTTTTTTCTGAAACAAATTGTGCAAAATGAATTTATCCCAGTATAGTGTTGGATGCAATGCAACATTTGAGTTAATGGGCTAGTAACAGCAAAAAGAAATGACTACCAAGCCGGAGGGATTTCTCGAGAAGAGAATGAGAAGATCAGCAAAAATGAAGCGATGGGACAGCTCTAACTGAATCACGGTCTGCCCCCTGATGAATCAGATTCAGAGGGTTTTGACAGTAATCGATGACAGGTTGCTCAAAGAAGGGCAAGGGAACTGTAAGACCATCAATGAACAATAGCTACAGTGATGCATGGGGGTGGACCTCAGCACATTTAAGCTGTATCACTTTGAAAAAACAAAAGGTTTTCTGGCAGCTTCCATGTAAAATCAAATATTCATAGAATATTTTATCAGTGTCAGCTTGGATAGGAGTTCAGCCTACAGTAATCACCCCCAAAATGCTGCCAATATGGTAAAAAGAAAAAACTTGCATAGCCTGAAGCAAGCTGGAATACTTTGTAAGTCTTTAGGTATTCCCTGTTCACCTCTTCAAGAGTACTTCTGTATGTGCTCGAGGTACCTTTTTTTAGCCTAGTAATGCACTGCCTGCACCCGGACTCAGGAGCGGTATGCACTGTGCGGTACCGCACCCAGACTTTTTATGTCCTTTTATGAAATATGGGAGGGATCAAACACTTCAGGGTGCTTGGACACCTCCATAGACAACAGTTTCATTCATGATTTTTCCTGGCAAGCACGTGTTGTCAGCACTTGGCTGTAATTGGTTAATACACCAACGGTGATCAATCGCTCTGGTTTCAATTTGAGCAACACTGCGGGACTAGCGGTATTTTCCTGCTCTGAACTGTCCAATACCATATGAAAGCAATGGCAGCGATACAGGCAGTAAAATGCCTCTCGCACCGCGCCTGTCTGTCCTGGGCTTCATGGTGTCAGTATTATTAACTCAATAGCTGCAAGGAGGTGGTCCATTACAATCCATTACAAATCGTTTTTGCATTTCATTTTTTTTTCCTGAAAAGCAACAACACCTACAATTTTAAAATTCTAAGAAACAACTTAAAGCCTGAGTGAGTTCCATTAAAGAACGAGTAGTGGGGTTCTGAAACATATAGCGTTGCACATCCCCAGGTTTTGCTATAACTATTGAAATAACCTACCTGTAATTTTTCTTTTCATTGTTAACATCCTGACAACGTTTTACACTTATAACTTTCAAAGCTCTTTTCACAATGTCCGCTCTAGTGCACTATAGGGTCAGGATTATTGCTCACATTGTCAAACAGGGAACACAGCAATAACAATCCATGATGTGGTACGGAACAGAAGAACCAGAACACTTGTTGTTATGCTTTTTTTTTTTTTTTTTTTAATCGAGCTTCCTGCAGTGATTAAGAGGACAGATCTCAAACCCAAGTGCACTAAGCAGCCATTTTGAAAAGAGCTTTGAAACAGACTTTAAAGTTCTAAGTGTAAAAAGTTGTCAGGATGTTAACAATGAAAAGGAAAATTACAGGTATGTTATTTAAACATTTGTAACAACATGTGGGGACAATTTTGTGGCCATAGTTGTTTGCACTACGCCTATACTTACATCAGCCACTTTATGTATTGATAATCCATAGCATGTCAACATTCAATTGATCGATTAATCAAATAACTTATAAGTAAATGGTGTAAAGATGTCTACTGTATAGCTCAGAATAGCATAGCTTTACAATTCTTCTCACTTATCCTTATAACAAGTACAGGCAATCAGCTCCCTAAACCCAAAATCCAGCTTTATCAGCAGGCAGACATAAAAAGAATATGTGCTTTTGTTCTTGTGTCTATGTGTCACATTAATGTTTGTTGTAATAATGTCTGTCTATTCTTGGACTTGTTTTGTTTTGTTTTGTTTAAATATTAAAAAATGTTATAGATTATGTTTGTTTTTTCCTTGGCAATGAATCTAGCATAGCTTCATTAATTAGAAAAAGACAAACAGCATCCTTGAAAAACATACACCGACAGCTGGATAAAACACAATGGATAAAAGCGAGTCCCAGGGCCCTTTCGAAACCAATAAACCTGATGATAAAACAAAAAGTCATAGGTCATAGAGCATATTATTTGTCAAGCTCATCTATAAAATGAATGGCTGCACAAGTACAACATTCATAGAGTAGACATGTAATTAAACATGGGTCAAGGGTGGACAGTCATTCCTTCTCGTATATCACAGAGAGTGGAGAGACAGATGGACAGGATGGAAAACATGACATCTACTTTAAATTAAACAGGAATAAATGAGTTTTAACATCCAAGATGCAAGGATTACAGTGATTTTATAAAACTAGAGCTCCTCAACTGTGTTATAGAAGAGAGCAGCAACTGTATAAGAGACTTGCAGTACTAAAACTACCCCATAAAGAAAGGGATAGCAGGGACTTTATTAATCAGTTAGATTCACCATATATTAATATGTTGAATCTAATCTGATCAGTAAAGTCCCAGTTTGATCTCAATAAAGTCCCAGTTTGATCTTATATGCATCATAAAAGAAGCCCAGGACCATCACATGTATCATATGCAACCTGCATATCATTATATGTATTGCAATGTGAAAGGACTGTGTCACTACACCCCTACCTTCATAGGAGACTCTGTTTCAGGTCAGAATAAAGGTTACATGCCATCCTTAGAGAGGGTGTTGTAACAGAGGGCTAGAAGGAGGGTGGGGTATACCACAGGCTTCTCTGCAACACAGTTTTACACCATGCAGTCTCGCTGCACAGACTAAGCTTATGATTATTTGAAGAATGTCTGAAAATGTGAGTTGATGGGGCCTCATAGTAAATGAAAGATCATTGTTTGCAGGCAAAGTCCCCCTAAGGCTTTGAAAATTAGTTTACAGGGAGAGATTGAGAAAAATGTCAGTGTACATAGGCAAGAGGGAGAGAGAGAGAAAAGGAGAGAGAGAGAGGTTTAGAGGGCTGGTTGAGTGGTTTTAGATAAAGATTTAAACCCATATCGCTGCCGAGTTGCAGCTATTAGCGAGAACCTATTACACTGATACACACAGGGCCCCCTGGGAGCTCTTCTTAGTGTGCTTGGGTAATTCAAGGCAAGCAGAAAACCCAACAGTGAAATTATTTAATGGCAAAGAAGAAAATCAGCAGAGAGGGTGGAGGGGCAGATGCTTGTACTGAGCTGTTTGTGGGTTAACTATTGCTTAGGCCAGCCTCGAGCATCTGCCTTCTCCAATCCTTTACCTTTTCCTTTTATGTTGTTGTCCCTGGGTGGTGTGTGGTTGTAGGCGTATAGACAGAGTCTCCAGTTCAGGTGCAAACAGTGTTCCGTGTTTGCTGTTCGATTGGTATCATGGAAAAACCCTGGCTTTAATGGGAGTGCAACTTGATACACAATGTGAGACCGTCTTCCCCAAGATGGCCGCCTTAAACCGACTCTCTACTTAAGGTTGGTTCCGTCTTGGTGGAGACTCGCAAACTGACAGCTCTAATGCCACCACCTGTCGGGAGGCCAGTTTTCACCCCACCTTCTGACCTTCACTCTGTCACAGTCGTGATTATTCTTTGTGCTTGTGAGAGGTGCTGGGTTGATGGCTTTGGTGACTGAAGTACACAAGGTCAGTTTACGTTTACCTTTGCGTGTGAAGCTGTTGTGTGATTTCCATCTTGTGTATCCATCTGGAAATGTAGACAAAATAAGCAACTTAATTGTCCAAATTGTGCTTGTCCTCAAATCACAAAGTAAATATCTGCATATGCTTTATTTAGCACCTTTTCAATGGTGTTTGTAATCATTCTGACTGGTTCAGAGTTCGTTTGTTCTGATAACAAATAGTACAGTAGTAAAAGCAAGTATAGTCACCAGAGCTGAAAGGCTGCAACATCACACGATTTCTCATGTACCAGAAAAATTAACTGCAAAATCAAATGGACCAGAAAGCTGGATGGTGGACAGTTAGACTAAAATATTACTGCAAACAGCACAAAACACAAAGCAAAACATATTTTTCAAATTGTCACTCAAAACCTGAAATTGTTCTGAAACTCTTGATTAAAAACTCTAGAACTGTATCACCAATATGCCTCAGCTATGGCAAGTCTTTTTGTCAACAGTTACCAATACCAATACTTTGATCCCTGCATAGTTTGATATTTAAGTTTTCTGATCTTAGCTTACTGTGGGCTGCAAAGTAGATCAGGAAAATGGTGTATTTGCATGGTATCTATGACATAAAGTATAATAAATGACTGCAACCACATAGTGTTTTTAAATATGTATATAAGAGCTGATTTCCAAAAGGTTATTCTTCCTTGAAATATCCATTCACGGGGCGGAGC
This sequence comes from Polyodon spathula, assembly GCF_017654505.1. Lineage (NCBI taxonomy): Eukaryota > Metazoa > Chordata > Actinopteri > Acipenseriformes > Polyodontidae > Polyodon > Polyodon spathula. The sequence goes on along the minus strand of NC_054535.1, from coordinate 107,451,159 downwards.
TATGGCCCCTGATAGTGTTTATTGACAGAGTTAGTAAACATATACACATGAAGAGAGGGGTTCCGTCTCTTCAAGGCCCAACATTTACTTGATCAATAAACATGATAAACAGGAGGTGGGCCACCGTCTTTGAGGTGACCCGACATACGAGAGGGGCACCGTCTCTGAGGTTACCCGACATACGAAGAGGCTCGTGAACCGGAAAGAAAACATAAAGTTAGTATTTGTTAAAACATATAATGCGTGGTGTTCCGCCTCTTCAAAGCCCAACATAATAGAAGGGGGGTTCCGTCGCTGAGGAGACCCGACAAACAGGAGAGGGGCCATCGTCTTTGAGGAGACCCGACAAACACGAGGGATGCCACCGCTTGGGGACCCTCACATAGAGGCATCAGACCTGAAAGAAGAATCCCAAAAGAAACATACATGCAGATGGAAGGGTTTGGCCGGGGGTCCCCTCTGACTCATGGAGAACCCTCCTCTATGAGGTAAATGAAGCTGAGCTTAACAAAGGATTGGAGAAAGTGGAATCACTAACCCCCCAAAAGATGGGCCCCTGGCTCCTCGCTGATGCAACGTGAAGAAGAAAAAAGAGAGAACCGCCAATGCATAAGAAAAAGAAAACATTTAGACGAAAGAAAACAAACACTTAACGTGACAAAGGGGTTAGTATACTGTACCCTAATGACTATGTGAAGACCCTCTGCACAGTGGAAAGAAAAAAAACCCTTTCTTTTAATTTTATTTCTTAGGGGGAAATCTTTGGTGGCTCAGGCAGAAAGGTCGTCCCCACTCCGGACATACTAGCAATGGACTGATGTGCGGAGGATATTTCAGATGATGAAGAACGAATATAAGTTTCAACTGCTGATGAAGTCCAGTGCCCCATATTTTTAATTAAATGCTGGTTAATGTTGGCTTTTGCAGCTGAAGTAGCTGCCCCTATTCTAAATGAATGAGGAGTGTAGAATTGCGAAGGAAGACCTGCTCTGGACACCACGGTGGAAAGGTGTGTTGAAAACCAATGCCTTGATACAATGGACCGGCTTGAATTGATAAACAAAGGGTCGGAGGATGAAATGGCCTTGCGTTCTGCAATGTACTTCAACATGGAAGTGAAGGGACACAGAGGAGAGTTGATCTTAGAAAGCTGAATACATTGTCCTTGCCGCAGTTGATCTGTTTTTGAAATGCGAAGAAATAAGATGAAATGAGAATCTGGGATGAGCTTGAGGTCACTGCAGCGGATACCGAGGGTAGGAAAGCTGGCAATAGAAGGAACTGTATATTCAGAACATCTCAAAAACCCGAAAAATGCAGATAGACATATGACTTCCATAGTTAAATCATCAAATGGAGAAAAACAGCCATGGCGCAGAATTGAAATCAAGTTACTGAGAAAGTCTATAGAAATAGGCAGGCGAGCAGAAGAAGGAGCCGGAGAGCACTTGGAAATTCCTTGTAAAAGGAGACGAACCGCTGGAATTGATAATAGAGTTGGGGAATTGATGGACATCCAGCGAAATTGATGCTGAATTCCTCACAAATATAGTTTGATTATAGCTGGTGCCAGATGTAGAGAGTCCTTTGCATGCACTATGAACGCCATGATCCTGTCCTGGTTGAATGGAGTAGGATTAATCCTGCTTTGTCAACAAAAAGTTACATAACATGCCCAACCTGTAGAGTACGAGGATCTGGTAGATGGGGCAAGTGCTGATGCCATGTAATCTTGAGCTGAATTAAGAAGTTTATTAATAGTTGGATTTAGTTGAAAATCAGCTGATTGAACTGTGCCGTTGCTGCTGGATATTGCAGAGCTGTGGGCAGAAAACTGTGGAATTTGGAAATCTGTAAACGAGACAGAGCATCAGCTGCATTATTAAAAATGCCCGGTAGGTGGCGAGCTTGTATTAGGAAATTATTAGAGACTGAAATCCATACTAGTCGCCGCAGCAATTGCATGATAAGAGGGGAAGAGGAACGTCCTTTATTTATAATATGCACTGTAGTTGAATTATCACAGTAAAATAGTATTGATTTCTTAGACCAGAGATGACCCCATAGCTGGGCAGCTGCTACTATTGGGTATATCTCTAGCACAGCTGTGGATTTTAGATATATGTTTTCGATTTCCTTAAGGCCATGTACAGCAAAACCATTGATTGTTAAATAGACCTCCGAATCCCAGAGATGAGGCATCAGTAAATAAAACCATATCGTATGGAGCTGAAATGAAATCATCATAAAACATACAGAGACTGTTCAGTGCTGAATAAGCGCAGACCACATTTGAATGTCTTTCCTAGCTTCTGAGGAGATATTTATATAGGAGTCCAGATTTTTTGCTGTTGATGCCAGCGCTAGCAGTCGAGATATAAACGTCCTCCCCTGTGGAATGATACGTATTGCAAAGTTAAAGTAACCCAGCAATGAAAGCAGTGCCTGTTTTTTAATTGTTTTACTGATCTGAAAATCCTCAATGAGCAAATGAATATGGTTAAGTTTAGACTCAGGCAGGCTGGCTTCAAACTTTTCTGTATCTAGAATGATTCCAAGGAATTCCAAAGAATGAGGGGGACCGATTGATTTCTATTCTGAAAGCGGAACTCCAACTTCAGAAAATAAGCTTTTAAGATTGGAAATAGCTTCTGCTGGTGCATCTGAAGGAGGAGAAATTACTAAAAAATCATCCAGCAAGTGGAGCAAGAATGGGACATGATAGACATTAAGTAGAATCCAGCATAATGCTTCCGACAGGGTATCAAATATCTTTGGGCTGCTGCGGCAGCCAAAAGTCAATTGGGTGGCAAAATAAAACTTCCCTTCCCAGCATATACCAAACAGGTGACGGAGAGATGGATGGATTGGCATTACTTTAAATGCGTCTGACATATCTGCTTTTGCTAACCAGGAACCACGACCTGCTAATTTAATTGAATGTATTAAGTCTGCAATAGTGATGTAATGCAGGGAAAATTGATCTTGGGGAATTAATGAGTTAATGCTGCTGGTGCTTGACCCCAGTGGTGCTGATAAATAAATAACGAGAAGCTTCTTTCCAGACATTTTCCTCGCGGAAATGCCGATAGGATTAATTCTATTTACTGGAAAAGGAGGATCTAAAAATGGACCAACTATAAATCCTTTTATAATTTCTTTTTCGATGACAGATTGCACTAATTGTGGTTCTTGAGTCGCTGAATAAAGATTTTTGGTTTTGAATGAGGTAGAAGGAATTTGAGTCAGACCGGTTGATAAACCATTTTTTAATCCGTTGATCAGGTAATTAATTAAATTACTGTCAGGATGATTCTGTAATTTACTTGATAATGCCGGGATGTTTATAGGAGTAAAGACTGTGAGCATCGTGGAAAGTGACTTGCGTTTTAAAGGGCAGATTGTATTAGAGTGAGCATCTCCGCAACTGCTGCACATGTGGATAAAATTGCAAATAAAATTGCATTGCCTATTCGAACAGAAGCCAGTATTGAAATTGCATTGCCTATTCGAACAGAAGCCAGTATTGAAATTGCATTGCCTATTCGAACAGAAGCCAGTATTGAAATTGCATTGCCTATTCGAACAGAAGCCAGTATTGAAATTGCATTGCCTATTCGAACAGAAGCCAGTATTGAAATTGCATTGCCTATTCGAACAGAAGCCAGTATTGAAATTGCATTGCCTATTCGAACAGAAGCCAGTATTGAAATTGCATTGCCTATTCGAACAGAAGCCAGTATTGAAATTGCATTGCCTATTCGAACAGAAGCCAGTATTGAAATTGCATTGCCTATTCGAACAGAAGCCAGTATTGAAATTGCATTGCCTATTCGAACAGAAGCCAGTATTGAAATTGCATTGCCTATTCGAACAGAAGCCAGTATTGAAATTGCATTGCCTATTCGAACAGAAGCCAGTATTGAAATTGCATTGCCTATTCGAACAGAAGCCAGTATTGAAATTGCATTGCCTATTCGAACAGAAGCCAGTATTGAAATTGCATTGCCTATTCGAACAGAAGCCAGTATTGAAATTGCATTGCCTATTCGAACAGAAGCCAGTATTGAAATTGCATTGCCTATTCGAACAGAAGCCAGTATTGAAATTGCATTGCCTATTCGAACAGAAGCCAGTATTGAAATTGCATTGCCTATTCGAACAGAAGCCAGTATTGAAATTGCATTGCCTATTCGAACAGAAGCCAGTATTGAAATTGCATTGCCTATTCGAACAGAAGCCAGTATTGAAATTGCATTGCCTATTCGAACAGAAGCCAGTATTGAAATTGCATTGCCTATTCGAACAGAAGCCAGTATTGAAATTGCATTGCCTATTCGAACAGAAGCCAGTATTGAAATTGCATTGCCTATTCGAACAGAAGCCAGTATTGAAATTGCATTGCCTATTCGAACAGAAGCCAGTATTGAAATTGCATTGCCTATTCGAACAGAAGCCAGTATTGAAATTGCATTGCCTATTCGAACAGAAGCCAGTATTGAAATTGCATTGCCTATTCGAACAGAAGCCAGTATTGAAATTGCATTGCCTATTCGAACAGAAGCCAGTATTGAAATTGCATTGCCTATTCGAACAGAAGCCAGTATTGAAATTGCATTGCCTATTCGAACAGAAGCCAGTATTGAAATTGCATTGCCTATTCGAACAGAAGCCAGTATTGAAATTGCATTGCCTATTCGAACAGAAGCCAGTATTGAAATTGCATTGCCTATTCGAACAGAAGCCAGTATTGAAATTGCATTGCCTATTCGAACAGAAGCCAGTATTGAAATTGCATTGCCTATTCGAACAGAAGCCAGTATTGAAATTGCATTGCCTATTCGAACAGAAGCCAGTATTGAAATTGCATTGCCTATTCGAACAGAAGCCAGTATTGAAATTGCATTGCCTATTCGAACAGAAGCCAGTATTGAAATTGCATTGCCTATTCGAACAGAAGCCAGTATTGAAATTGCATTGCCTATTCGAACAGAAGCCAGTATTGAAATTGCATTGCCTATTCGAACAGAAGCCAGTATTGAAATTGCATTGCCTATTCGAACAGAAGCCAGTATTGAAATTGCATTGCCTATTCGAACAGAAGCCAGTATTGAAATTGCATTGCCTATTCGAACAGAAGCCAGTATTGAAATTGCATTGCCTATTCGAACAGAAGCCAGTATTGAAATTGCATTGCCTATTCGAACAGAAGCCAGTATTGAAATTGCATTGCCTATTCGAACAGAAGCCAGTATTGAAATTGCATTGCCTATTCGAACAGAAGCCAGTATTGAAATTGCATTGCCTATTCGAACAGAAGCCAGTATTGAAATTGCATTGCCTATTCGAACAGAAGCCAGTATTGAAATTGCATTGCCTATTCGAACAGAAGCCAGTATTGAAATTGCATTGCCTATTCGAACAGAAGCCAGTATTGAAATTGCATTGCCTATTCGAACAGAAGCCAGTATTGAAATTGCATTGCCTATTCGAACAGAAGCCAGTATTGAAATTGCATTGCCTATTCGAACAGAAGCCAGTATTGAAATTGCATTGCCTATTCGAACAGAAGCCAGTATTGAAATTGCATTGCCTATTCGAACAGAAGCCAGTATTGAAATTGCATTGCCTATTCGAACAGAAGCCAGTATTGAAATTGCATTGCCTATTCGAACAGAAGCCAGTATTGAAATTGCATTGCCTATTCGAACAGAAGCCAGTATTGAAATTGCATTGCCTATTCGAACAGAAGCCAGTATTGAAATTGCATTGCCTATTCGAACAGAAGCCAGTATTGAAATTGCATTGCCTATTCGAACAGAAGCCAGTATTGAAATTGCATTGCCTATTCGAACAGAAGCCAGTATTGAAATTGCATTGCCTATTCGAACAGAAGCCAGTATTGAAATTGCATTGCCTATTCGAACAGAAGCCAGTATTGAAATTGCATTGCCTATTCGAACAGAAGCCAGTATTGAAATTGCATTGCCTATTCGAACAGAAGCCAGTATTGAAATTGCATTGCCTATTCGAACAGAAGCCAGTATTGAAATTGCATTGAAAATTACCTATATGGTAAACGGGTACTGGGAGACAATGGTTTTAAAAAAAGGGAGATCGTGTCTATTCGAACAGAAGCCAGTATTGAAATTGCATTGCCTATTCGAACAGAAGCCAGTATTGAAATTGCATTTGCCTATTCGAACAGAAGCCAGTATTGAAATTGCATTGCCTATTCGAACAGAAGCCAGTATTGAAATTGCATTGCCTATTCGAACAGAAGCCAGTATTGAAATTGCATTGCCTATTCGAACAGAAGCCAGTATTGAAATTGCATTGCCTATTCGAACAGAAGCCAGTATTGAAATTGCATTGCCTATTCGAACAGAAGCCAGTATTGAAATTGCATTGCCTATTCGAACAGAAGCCAGTATTGAAATTGCATTGCCTATTCGAACAGAAGCCAGTATTGAAATTGCATTGCCTATTCGAACAGAAGCCAGTATTGAAATTGCATTGCCTATTCGAACAGAAGCCAGTATTGAAATTGCATTGCCTATTCGAACAGAAGCCAGTATTGAAATTGCATTGCCTATTCGAACAGAAGCCAGTATTGAAATTGCATTGCCTATTCGAACAGAAGCCAGTATTGAAATTGCATTGCCTATTCGAACAGAAGCCAGTATTGAAATTGCATTGCCTTGCATTCGAACAGAAGCCAGTATTGAAATTGCATTGCCTATTCGAACAGAAGCCAGTATTGAAATTGCATTGCCTATTCGAACAGAAGCCAGTATTGAAATTGCATTGCCTATTCGAACAGAAGCCAGTATTGAAATTGCATTGCCTATTCGAACAGAAGCCAGTATTGAAATTGCATTGCGAACACAAGCCAGTATTGAAATTCGAACAGAAGCCAGTATTGAAATTGCATTGCCTATTCGAACAGAAGCCAGTATTGAAATTGCATTGCCTATTCGAACAGAAGCCAGTATTGAAATTGCATTGCCTATTCGAACAGAAGCCAGTATTGAAATTGCATTGCCTATTCGAACAGAAGCCAGTATTGAAATTGCATTGCCTATTCGAACAGAAGCCAGTATTGAAATTGCATTGCCTATTCGAACAGAAGCCAGTATTGAAATTGCATTGCCTATTCGAACAGAAGCCAGTATTGAAATTGCATTGCCTATTCGAACAGAAGCCAGTATTGAAATTGCATTGCCTATTCGAACAGAAGCCAGTATTGAAATTGCATTGCCTATTCGAACAGAAGCCAGTATTGAAATTGCATTGCCTATTCGAACAGAAGCCAGTATTGAAATTGCATTGCCTATTCGAACAGAAGCCAGTATTGAAATTGCATTGCCTATTCGAACAGAAGCCAGTATTGAAATTGCATTGCCTATTCGAACAGAAGCCAGTATTGAAATTGCATTGCCTATTCGAACAGAAGCCAGTATTGAAATTGCATTGCCTATTCGAACAGAAGCCAGTATTGAAATTGCATTGCCTATTCGAACAGAAGCCAGTATTGAAATTGCATTGCCTATTCGAACAGAAGCCAGTATTGAAATTGCATTGCCTATTCGAACAGAAGCCAGTATTGAAATTGCATTGCCTATTCGAACAGAAGCCAGTATTGAAATTGCATTGCCTATTCGAACAGAAGCCAGTATTGAAATTGCATTGCCTATTCGAACAGAAGCCAGTATTGAAATTGCATTGCCTATTCGAACAGAAGCCAGTATTGAAATTGCATTGCCTATTCGAACAGAAGCCAGTATTGAAATTGCATTGCCTATTCGAACAGAAGCCAGTATTGAAATTGCATTGCCTATTCGAACAGAAGCCAGTATTGAAATTGCATTGCCTATTCGAACAGAAGCCAGTATTGAAATTGCATTGCCTATTCGAACAGAAGCCAGTATTGAAATTGCATTGCCTATTCGAACAGAAGCCAGTATTGAAATTGCATTGCCTATTCGAACAGAAGCCAGTATTGAAATTGCATTGCCTATTCGAACAGAAGCCAGTATTGAAATTGCATTGCCTATTCGAACAGAAGCCAGTATTGAAATTGCATTGCCTATTCGAACAGAAGCCAGTATTGAAATTGCATTGCCTATTCGAACAGAAGCCAGTATTGAAATTGCATTGCCTATTCGAACAGAAGCCAGTATTGAAATTGCATTGCCTATTCGAACAGAAGCCAGTATTGAAATTGCATTGCCTATTCGAACAGAAGCCAGTATTGAAATTGCATTGCCTATTCGAACAGAAGCCAGTATTGAAATTGCATTGCCTATTCGAACAGAAGCCAGTATTGAAATTGCATTGCCTATTCGAACAGAAGCCAGTATTGAAATTGCATTGCCTATTCGAACAGAAGCCAGTATTGAAATTGCATTGCCTATTCGAACAGAAGCCAGTATTGAAATTGCATTGCCTATTCGAACAGAAGCCAGTATTGAAATTGCATTGCCTATTCGAACAGAAGCCAGTATTGAAATTGCATTGCCTATTCGAACAGAAGCCAGTATTGAAATTGCATTGCCTATTCGAACAGAAGCCAGTATTGAAATTGCATTGCCTATTCGAACAGAAGCCAGTATTGAAATTGCATTGCCTATTCGAACAGAAGCCAGTATTGAAATTGCATTGCCTATTCGAACAGAAGCCAGTATTGAAATTGCATTGCCTATTCGAACAGAAGCCAGTATTGAAATTGCATTGCCTATTCGAACAGAAGCCAGTATTGAAATTGCATTGCCTATTCGAACAGAAGCCAGTATTGAAATTGCATTGCCTATTCGAACAGAAGCCAGTATTGAAATTGCATTGCCTATTCGAACAGAAGCCAGTATTGAAATTGCATTGCCTATTCGAACAGAAGCCAGTATTGAAATTGCATTGCCTATTCGAACAGAAGCCAGTATTGAAATTGCATTGCCTATTCGAACAGAAGCCAGTATTGAAATTGCATTGCCTATTCGAACAGAAGCCAGTATTGAAATTGCATTGCCTATTCGAACAGAAGCCAGTATTGAAATTGCATTGCCTATTCGAACAGAAGCCAGTATTGAAATTGCATTGCCTATTCGAACAGAAGCCAGTATTGAAATTGCATTGCCTATTCGAACAGAAGCCAGTATTGAAATTGCATTGCCTATTCGAACAGAAGCCAGTATTGAAATTGCATTGCCTATTCGAACAGAAGCCAGTATTGAAATTGCATTGCCTATTCGAACAGAAGCCAGTATTGAAATTGCATTGCCTATTCGAACAGAAGCCAGTATTGAAATTGCATTGCCTATTCGAACAGAAGCCAGTATTGAAATTGCATTGCCTATTCGAACAGAAGCCAGTATTGAAATTGCATTGCCTATTCGAACAGAAGCCAGTATTGAAATTGCATTGCCTATTCGAACAGAAGCCAGTATTGAAATTGCATTGCCTATTCGAACAGAAGCCAGTATTGAAATTGCATTGCCTATTCGAACAGAAGCCAGTATTGAAATTGCATTGCCTATTCGAACAGAAGCCAGTATTGAAATTGCATTGCCTATTCGAACAGAAGCCAGTATTGAAATTGCATTGCCTATTCGAACAGAAGCCAGTATTGAAATTGCATTGCCTATTCGAACAGAAGCCAGTATTGAAATTGCATTGCCTATTCGAACAGAAGCCAGTATTGAAATTGCATTGCCTATTCGAACAGAAGCCAGTATTGAAATTGCATTGCCTATTCGAACAGAAGCCAGTATTGAAATTGCATTGCCTATTCGAACAGAAGCCAGTATTGAAATTGCATTGCCTATTCGAACAGAAGCCAGTATTGAAATTGCATTGCCTATTCGAACAGAAGCCAGTATTGAAATTGCATTGCCTATTCGAACAGAAGCCAGTATTGAAATTGCATTGCCTATTCGAACAGAAGCCAGTATTGAAATTGCATTGCCTATTCGAACAGAAGCCAGTATTGAAATTGCATTGCCTATTCGAACAGAAGCCAGTATTGAAATTGCATTGCCTATTCGAACAGAAGCCAGTATTGAAATTGCATTGCCTATTCGAACAGAAGCCAGTATTGAAATTGCATTGCCTATTCGAACAGAAGCCAGTATTGAAATTGCATTGCCTATTCGAACAGAAGCCAGTATTGAAATTGCATTGCCTATTCGAACAGAAGCCAGTATTGAAATTGCATTGCCTATTCGAACAGAAGCCAGTATTGAAATTGTTGCAGATTTATGCGCCCGTATTTGTCTTTCCTTGTGGATTGATCGAGGGGAGCTGAAGAATGTATAGGATTACGTACTGAAGATCTGTATGAATTAGCGACGAAACCAGGTGCTTTAGAAGTTGATGCAATTGCAGCTTTAGGGCAGAGGGATGTTGAGTGAGCTGTTGAAGCGCAGACCCCACATGCGTTAGCTCTTAGACCACCAAAAATTCTGTTAAATAGATCTGGGTCAGGTTGTGACCAATTGATGATGTGATTATCTGCTGCCAATATCGCTGCTGCTTTTGCAGAGAATGCTTTATGATACTCAAAAAACATAGTCCCTCCGTATTTGACAGACAGCTCCACAATGTAGTATTCGTAGGAGTCCAATTCAGCTCTGCGGTTAGGATATACCGAGCATAACACATCTCTGAATATGGAGAACGCAAGGACAAATTCCCCTAATGTAAGATTTTTTTAAGCAGTCTGGGATCTCTGGATTTTAGAGTTACTGCCAAATCTCCGCAATCCACTACTCTATGGTCCAAGAATTTCAAAGTCGTCATGAATAGTGAAACAAGATTAACGTCCTTACCTTCGAGAATGTTGCGTCTGATTTGTGGAGATATAGTGTGACGTCTAGCTGCAGTTGGAGAGGAGGATCCATAAGCAGTAGCGAGGTTGTATATTGGAAGATCTGCTCCGCTGGCTGAAATTAGGGCTGGACCGGAAGAAGCTGTAGGCGGCGCTGCAGTATTTGATGCTGGAATTAATGACAGTGCTGTAGATTGTTTTTCCTGTTCCATATTAGGCACCCTTTTATCTAGATCCAACAGTTGAGAACTGACCGAAGATAGAGTATCGGCAAAAGGCTGCATAAATGATTTTATCTCGTTAAATATTTGCGAATGTTGGATTTCAATGGCTGGCTGCTGGTTAGCGGTGCTAGTTGTGGGGGTGATTTGATCCGGAATAGACTGCCTCCTGTCTGTTTTAGGACGCTGAATGGCTGGGTGCGGCTGATTATGTTTTTTTGGAGGAAAGACTGGTTCTGCTGAGACTGAATTGCAATAGAGAATAAAAAGACACTCTCTATCACTCCCTGCTGGAACCGCGTTACCGTTTTTAAGGAGGGTTTTTATCAATTTATTCATGGGCCAGTCCTTCCAAAACAATCAATCTGGAGGGGCGTCCTGAGGCCAAAGTCGCTTGGATCGGCGCCGATTCGATGTTTGAGTGGCAGGAATGGTAGGCAACATTTGAACTGGAACCTGGACGAGAGCCTGATCGGGAGCCTGATCAGATGTAACTGAAATACCAGAAGGGCAGAAAAAACGGAGACTGGATGGGCCCTGGATTGAAGCTGGAGGAGAATGATCTGGTAATGACAGAAAATCCTAGGAATCCTCTGAATCTGATGACAGCTGCTGTAAGTACTCCATTACTGAGGTATACGAAAGTTGATGGGTCTTGAAATCGCTTAGGTTTATGCCAAAACAAAAAAAACACAAGACAGCTAGGTAGAGGTGACTAATGTTTAAATAAGGTTGATTTAATTGATGACAGGAGATGATAGGTTGTTGATGCCTAGCTCCGCCCCCTGAACCCCACAATAGGTTAACATTTATCAGTCTCTTTGCCAGTGATAACCATTACAATGATGCGTTTTGCTTTTATCATTGTTGTTAACCATTCCTTGTATCTGTTACTCTGAAAATACACTGAACAAAAATATAAACGCAACATGTAAAGTGTTGGTCCCATGTTTCATGAGCTGAAATAAAAGATCCCATTAATTTTCCATATGCAAAAAAAGCTTATTTCTCTCAAATTTTGTGCACAAATAGTTTACATCCCCATTAGTGAGCATTTCTCCCTTGCCAAGATAATCCATCCACCTGACAGGTGTGGCATATCAAGAAGCTGATTAAAGAGCATAATCATTACATAGGTGCACCTTGTGCAGGGGACAATAAAAGGCCACTCTAAAATGTGCAGTTTTGTCACACAACACAATGTCACAGATGTCTCAAGTTTTGAGGGAGCGTGCAATTGGCATGCTGACTGCAGAGCTGTTGCCAGAGAACTTAATGCTAATTTCTCTACCATAAGCTGCCTCCAACATTGTTTTAGAGAATTTGGCAGTACGTCCAACCGGCCTCACAACCACAGACCACATGCAACCATGCCAGCCCAAGACCTCCACATCCGGTTTCTTCACCTGCAGGATCGTCTGAGACCAGCCACTCGGACAGCTGATGAAACTGTGGGTTTGCACAACCGAAGAATTTCTGCACAAACTGTCAGAAACTGTCTCAGGGAAGCTCATCTGCGTGCTCGTCGTCCTCACCAGGGTCTTGACCTGACTGCTGTTTGGCATCGTAACCGACTTCTGTGGGCAAATGCTCACCTTTGATTGACACTGGAGAAGTATGCTCTTCACGGATGAATCCCGGTTTCCACTGTACCAGGCAGATGGCAGACAGCACGTATGGCGTTGTGTAGGCAAGCGGTTTGCTGATGTCAACGTTGTGAACCGAGTGCCCCGTGGTGGTGGTGGGGTTATTGTATGGGCAGGCATAAGCTACGGACAACGAATACAATTGCATTTTATCAATGGCAATTTGAATGCACAGAGATACCATGACGTGATCCTGAGGCCCATTGTCATGCCATTCATCCGCTGCCATCACCTCATGTTTCAGCATGATAATGCACGGTCTCATGTCGCAAGGATCTGTACACTATTCCTGGAAGCTGAAAATGTCCAAGGTCTTCCATGGCCTGCATACTCACCGGACATGTCACCCATTGAGCATGTTTGGGATGCTCTGGATCGACGTGTACGACAGCGTGTTCCGGTTCCCGCCAACATCCAGCAACTTCGCACAGCCATTGAAGAGGAGTGGAACAACATTCCACAGGCCACAATCAACAACCCGATCAACTCTATGCGAAGGAGACGTGTCGCGCTGCATGAGGCAAATGGTGGTCACACCTGATACTGACTGGTTTTCTGATCCACGCCCCTACCTTTTTTTTAAGGTATCTGTGACCAACAGATGCATATTTGTATTCCCAGTCATGTGAAATACATAGATTAGGGCCTAATAAATTTATTTCAATTGACTGATTTCCTTATATAAACTGTAACTAAGTAAAATCTTTGAAACTGTTGTATGTTGCGTTTATATTTTTGTTCAGTGTATATATCCTTGCATTTCTGAAATCCATTCAGATGAAAGCGTGCAAAGCATTTTGTGAATCTAGTGGATTTTATTTTAAAGCTTGCTTTGAACTGGACTGGAGATCATTGCAAGTGCTTGTATTGAACAGCCTTCCTCATTCAATTCCAGTGAAGATCAAAGCTGCACTGCAGAACATTGCAAGTGCTTGTATTGAACAGCCTTCCTCATTCAATTCCAGTGAAGATCAAAGCTGACTGGAGATCATTGCAAGTGCTTGCATTGAACAGCCTTCCTCATTCAATTCCAGTGAAGGTCAAAGCTGACTGGAGATCATTGCAAGTGCTTGCATTGAACAGCCTTCCTCATTCAATTCCAGTGAAGGTCAAAGCTGACTGGAGATCATTGCAAGTGCTTGCATTGAACAGCCTTCCTCATTCAATTCCAGTGAAGGTCAAAGCTGACTGGAGATCATTGCAAGTGCTTGTATTGAACAGCCTTCCTCATTCAATTCCAGTGAAGGTCAAAGCTGCACTGCAGAACATTGCAAGTGCTTGTATTGAACAATTGAACTTGTTAAAGGGACTAGGAGCTCTTAAAATAAACAAATCCCCTGGGCCGGATGAGATCCTCCCAGTAGTACTCAAAGAAATGAAAGAAGTAATTTACAAACCGCTAACCAAGATCATGCAGCAGTCTCTTGACACAGGGGTGGTACCGACAGACTGGAAAATTGCAAACGTAATACCGATCCACAAAAAGGGAAACAAAACTGAACCAGGTAACTACAGACCAGTAAGCCTGACTTCTATTATATGCAAACTTATGGAAACTATAATAAGATCCAAAATGGAAAATTACCTATATGGTAACAGGGTACTGGGAGACAGTCAACATGGTTTTAGGAAAGGGAGATCGTGCCTAACTAACTTGCTTGATTTTTTTGAGGATGCAACATCGATAATGGATAATTGCAAAGCATATGACATGGTTTATTTAGATTTCCAGAAAGCTTTTGACAAAGTCCCGCACAAAAGATTAATTCTCAAACTGAACGCAGTTGGGATTCAAGGAAACACATGTACATGGATTAGGGAGTGGTTAACATGTAGAAAACAGAAAGTACTGATTAGAGGAAAAACCTCAGAATGGAGTGTGGTAACCAGCAGTGTACCACAGGGATCAGTATTAGGTCCTCTGCTATTCCTAATCTACATTAATGATTTAGATTCTGGTATAGTAAGCAAACTTGTTAAATTTGCAGACGACACAAAAGTAGGAGGAGTGGCAAACACTGTTGCAGCAGCAAAGGTCATTCAAAATGATCTAGACAAGATTCAGAACTGGGCAGACACATGGCAAATGACATTTAATAGAGAAAAGTGTAAGGTACTGCATGCAGGAAATAAAAATGTGCATTATAAATATCATATGGGAGATATTGAAATTGGAGAAGGAATCTATGAAAAAGACCTAGGAGTTTTTGTTGACTCAGAAATGTCTTCATCTAGGCAATGTGGGGAAGCTATAAAAAAGGCTAACAAGATGCTCGGATACATTGTGAAAAGTGTTGAATTTAAATCAAGGGAAGTAATGTTAAAACTGTACAATGCACTTGTAAGACCTCATCTTGAATATTGTGTGCAGTTCTGGTCACCTCGCTATAAAAAAGATATTGCTGCTCTAGAAAGAGTGCAAAGAAGAGCGACCAGAATTATTCCGGGCTTAAAAGGCATGTCATATGCAGACAGGCTAAAAGAATTGAATCTGTTCAGTCTTGAACAAAGAAGACTACGTGGCGACCTAATTCAAGTATTCAAAATTCTAAAAGGTATTGACAGTGTCGACCCAAGGGACTTTTTCAGCCTGAAAAAAGAAACAAGGACCAGGGGTCACAAATGGAGTTTAGAAAAAGGGGCATTCAGAACAGAAAATAGGAGACACTTTTTTACACAGAGAATTGTGAGGGTCTGGAATCAACTCCCCAGTAATGTTGTTGAAGCTGACACCCTGGGATCCTTCAAGAAGCTGCTTGATGAGATTTTGGGATCAATAAGCTACTAACAACCAAACGAGCAAGATGGGCCGAATGGCCTCCTCTCGTTTGTAAACTTTCTTATGTTCTTATGTTCTTATGAACAGCCTTCCTCATTCAATTCCAGTGAAGATCCAAACTGACTGGAGATCATTGCAAGTGCTTGCATTGAACAGCCTTCCTCATTCAATTCCAGTGAAGATCAAAACTGACTGGAGATCATTGCAAGTGCTTGCATTGAACAGCCTTCCTCATTCAATTCCAGTGAAGATCAAAACTGACTGGAGATCATTGCAAGTGCTTGCATTGAACAGCCTTCCTCATTCAATTCCAGTGAAGGTCAAAGCTGACTGGAGATCATTGCAAGTGCTTGCATTGAACAGCCTTCCTCATTTAATTCCAGTGAAGATCAAAGCTGACTGGAGATCATTGCAAGTGCTTGTATTGAACAGCCTTCCTCATTCAATTCCAGTGAAGGTCAAAGCTGCACTGGAGAACATTGCAAGTGCTTGCATTGAACAGCCTTCCTCATTCAATTCCAGTGAAGGTCAAAGCTGACTGGAGATCATTGCAAGTGCTTGCATTGAACAGCCTTCCTCATTCAATTCCAGTGAAGGTCAAAGCTGACTGGAGATCATTGCAAGTGCTTGCATTGAACAGCCTTCCTCATTCAATTCCAGTGAAGGTCAAAGCTGACTGGAGATCATTGCAAGTGCTTGCATTGAACAGCCTTCCTCATTCAATTCCAGTGAAGGTCAAAGCTGACTGGAGATCATTGCAAGTGCTTGCATTGAACAGCCTTCCTCATTCAATTCCAGTGAAGATCAAAGCTGACTGGAGATCATTGCAAGTGCTTGCATTGAACAGCCTTCCTCATTCAATTCCAGTGAAGATCAAAACTGACTGGAGATCATTGCAAGTGCTTGCATTGAACAGCCTTCCTCATTCAATTCCAGTGAAGGTCAAAGCTGACTGGAGATCATTGCAAGTGCTTGCATTGAACAGCCTTCCTCATTTAATTCCAGTGAAGATCAAAGCTGACTGGAGATCATTGCAAGTGCTTGTATTGAACAGCCTTCCTCATTCAATTCCAGTGAAGGTCAAAGCTGCACTGCAGAACATTGCAAGTGCTTGCATTGAACAGCCTTCCTCATTCAATTCCAGTGAAGGTCAAAGCTGACTGGAGATCATTGCAAGTGCTTGCATTGAACAGCCTTCCTCATTCAATTCCAGTGAAGGTCAAAGCTGACTGGAGATCATTGCAAGTGCTTGCATTGAACAGCCTTCCTCATTCAATTCCAGTGAAGGTCAAAGCTGACTGGAGATCATTGCAAGTGCTTGCATTGAACAGCCTTCCTCATTCAATTCCAGTGAAGGTCAAAGCTGACTGGAGATCATTGCAAGTGCTTGCATTGAACAGCCTTCCTCATTCAATTCCAGTGAAGATCAAAGCTGACTGGAGATCATTGCAAGTGCTTGTATTGAACAGCCTTCCTCATTCAATTCCAGTGAAGGTCAAAGCTGCACTGCAGAACATTGCAAGTGCTTGCATTGAACAGCCTTCCTCATTCAATTCCAGTGAAGGTCAAAGCTGACTGGAGATCATTGCAAGTGCTTGCATTGAACAGCCTTCCTCATTCAATTCCAGTGAAGGTCAAAGCTGACTGGAGATCATTGCAAGTGCTTGCATTGAACAGCCTTCCTCATTCAATTCCAGTGAAGATCAAAGCTGACTGGAGATCATTGCAAGTGCTTGTATTGAACAGCCTTCCTCATTCAATTCCAGTGAAGGTCAAAGCTGCACTGCAGAACATTGCAAGTGCTTGTATTGAACAGCCTTCCTCATTCAATTCCAGTGAAGGTCAAAGCAAGCTCCAGACCAGGTCAAGGTCTCTTATAAAAGTCCAGATAACACACACATGTCTGTGTTGTGTTGTTTTGCAATGAAAAATATCACAATATAGCGTGGGTATTACTGTCCTTTAATTACAGCATTTATGACGGAATGTAAAACAGTGATCAGCTCATTTTCTGTGCTGCTATATAAAATCACAGCTTGAAAGAAACATTTTTACCTCCTACCCCTATTTACCAATGCACTTATGGGATGATTTGCTCACTTTGCATTTGAACAGGAGGGAATATGGTGCATTACATGTGTTTGAAGAGGGAACATTCAGATACCACGCAAACAAAAAACAAAGTCTTGTTTCTGCTTTTCATCACTCCCAGGAAACCTACTTCTATGAAGAGGTAAGGAATTCAACAATGCACATACTCAGAACCTTATCTTTTATTTAAATATTTATCCATGAAAGACACATTAAGATGAAAATGTTCTTTTGAGATTCATACCTCAATATAGAGAATACTAAAAAACAAAAGCAAAACAAATCAGACTCAATGCATCTCATTAGCAGCAGCAGTAATAATGATACATAATAATGAATGGTAGTACACACGGCTGTGTACTACATTGTTTAACCCAGGGGTTCAGTCCCAAAACAATAAACACTGTCTTTAATACACCCACAATATATAAACACAGTCACCAGTCCAAAGTGAGTACTGTAGTGCTTGTGGTGCAAATACAATTTATCGTGAAACAAGTGCAGTGCTGTTCGAGTTTTGTGAGGGCCTATAGAGACAGCTCCGGATCACGTTAGCTGTCTCATAATAACAAATAAGTATAATTAGACAAGACAAAACAAACAAAACACGCGATATTCAGTACGGTTCTCGTTCCAGTTCGGTATTAACCATAACAAAGGAACAGATCACTTGGCTACGCCCCCTTATATACCATCAATCATGACCCCTTGGTTAATGAGTGCAACCATCTTCCAATCCACGGCTGCCACATCGTTTCCCTTCTGGGTCAATGATTAACCCTTTGCAGTTAATTTATTCAGCGCATGACAGGTGCGTCAGGTCCAATTTATTTTCGCACGTGCTGTTTATTTTACACGCGCTGTTTAAAATATTTTCTTTCAAGTAAAACTGGTTTAAAGGGCATTGCAATGCTAAGCGACATCATTACTGCATCTCCAGCCAAGCCCCAGCCCGTGTTCACTGTATTTTTCACATACCTCTTTATAGACATGCATACTGATAAATCATCTCCTGATCACTTGTTTTATCACCAAACTTCTCAATAATGTGATCCAAGTCATTATTTTTTTACTGTAACATCTCAAAAAGCTCTAAAAATGTCTGTGATATTCTTTGATAATCCAGCATTTATGTGTTCTTTTCCTGCACGGTGAATCACATGATACATGAAGGGCTGCAATGCCAGATACTGCCGAGTTATCCGGGCGTTGCTCTCCTTCATTGTGCTTAACCACTTGAGTGGGGCGTGGTCTGTGACAAGATTGAAAGAATGTGTGGAGGATGAATCTCTTGGTGAAATCTGGTGTGATGAGAGTGGGGGCCTTTGCTTAATAGTATCAAATGCCCTCTGACATTCTACTGACCACTTAACCCTTTGCTGTCCATTTATTCAGCGCTTGTCAGACGTGTCAGGTCCAATTTATTTTCACACACGCTGTTTTTTTTTTTTCAGCGTAAAACAGGTTTAAAAGGCACTGAATCACAAAAAGACACTCAGTACTGTATCTCCAGCCAAGCCCAACCCCTTGTTCACTGTATTTTTCACATACCTCTTTATAGACGTGAATATTGATAAATCCTCTCCTGATCATTTGTTTTATCACCAAACATCTCAATAATGCAAGACATGTCATTATTTTATTACTGTAATATCTCAAAAAGCCTTGCTCTCTCGGTCATACTGTGTGCCAACTTTCTTTGATTGGCGTTTGGTACTCTCAGAGCATTCTCCCACCAAACCCCAGCCTCGTCTCATTGATGATCCCTCCCAGTTTTTTGTCCTTCTCTCTTTATTTATTTTTCTTGGAAATAAAACAGGGGAAAACATTTCAGCATGTAAGGGAAAAATATCACCAATCATTTCAACTTTTCTTTTTCAGCCACACTTACGTGTGTAATTGTGCCTGCCATTCATTTAATTAATTCTTTATATTTTGACCAGACTCGGCCTAGGGTGTGGGTGTGGCAGCCTTTCCTCCACCCCTACTGCACCCCAAAGAGTACTTCTGTGCAACAGCACTATAGACATCCTGCAGCTACATGCATGCGGATCAGGTAATATCAACACTGACACCACAGTGCTGGACAGGTACAGCATGCTGCATAGCATTGCAAACACACAGGGGCCATATTGTGAACAACCTGAGCTAACCTAAGGGACAAAAGACCCGTTAGTTGAAGTTTTGTATTTTCAGCTTAAATTACCTTTTACAGATTTAATATATATATATATATCAGTATATACACAGTTCTTTGCAAAAGTATTCAGACCCCTGACCAATTCTCTCATATTACTGAATTACAAATTGTTCATTGAAATTTCGTTCTGTTCGAAGTTTTATTTTAAAACACTTAAACTCAAAATCAATTATTTAAAGGTGACATTGGTTTTATGTTGGGAAATATTTTTAAGAAAAATAAAAAAACTGAAATATCTTGCTTGCATAAGTATTCAACCCCTGTGCTGTGGAAGCTCCCAGTTATGCAAGCAAGATATTTCAGTTTTTTATTTTTCTTAAAAATATTTCCCAACATAAAACCAATTTTTTCTTGCTGTTGTAATATTGAACAGAATGAAATTTCAATGAACAGTTTCTAATTCAGTAATATGAGTGAGTTGGTCAGGGGTCTGAATACTTTTGCAAGGCACTGCATATATATATATATATATATATATATATATATATATATATATATATATATATATATATAATCATTGCTGTAGTGTTTATGAGCAGTAGTTCTCTTTGGCACCATTCTAAAGTTGCATCAATGCATTGTTATGGATGTTGGAACTATCAGCATTTACAAGTGTAACATGACTAGAAATCAGAATCACTGTCTTATATCCACCTTGGATATGCATAAAGTGTGGAGATTATGTGTGGAAATATTTGTCATTTTGGCCAAGCTAAATAGCTCACCTTGATGTTTGTAAAACACTGAGCAACTAAAACACGATTGCTAACACAGTAACACTTGATAAGATGTTAAAGTGCTCCTTAACCAGAAATGCATAAAATAGTTGATAAACTTTTATATTAACACATAAATTGTCCACATGTATTCTAGAACTCTTAAATGTCGAGAAACGGTAAAGGCATCTGACATGTTTAGGATCTAGCAAATTGTCAAAATACACTAATTGGACAAATAATTCTAGAATGGCCTAAATAATGGATGGAACATCATAGCTCAGAACACAACTTAAAGGATCACCGTGACTCTGCCTCATCATCATGACTAGGAAACCATTCCTTATGCTACTCACCACACATGCGTTGACATTAAATGTAATGTGCCATGTTTCTGCCCAGCTCTGTCTACTGTGTATATATTTTGGGATTTCCTGCGTGGCTGAAAGGCACTCCTCCAAGCTTTGGTCCACCTGCAAATGTTGTAATTCTGCTTGCATTCTCTCAGTCAATCATTACATCACTTTAAACCAAATACATGAAAACACTGGCTTCAACTGAGTCAGCTGCCTATCAATCTACAAAAAAAGTCAGGTTGCTTTAATAAAAATCTTGGTTTCCCCTGAATAGTTAACCATCCCATCTTCAAATCCTTGCAGAAGATCTTATTGATCAATCTTTCATATCATCCATTTATTACAAAGGCTGTAGGTGGAACATTTGATCTGCATTTTAACCATAAGTCAATGGTGACAGCTTAAACTCACATAGATAGTGTGTGCTCCTGAATGAGCACTTTGTCCTGACCAGTCCTGTTAGGGAAAATGGTCCATTTTTAGGCATTAACAATGCTTATAGTCGCCCATCCTTAAAACAGATTGCAGTTCTGTCTGGGCTGTAATACCAGTTTGAAGACCTTTCTGTCTTTAAGCATTTTGTGCTTCTTGTTTATGAAAAGGCATTGCCGTGACAACCTTCCCCTGGGGAGTTTCTGTGCAGCAAACTAGGCCGTCACTCGAGAGCCAGCCGTGCACATACACGCACGTGTTTCAAAGGTAAATATTGTTTTACTGCTTATGTTTTTAGAGAATGATCTTAATTATGTTCCGCTCTAATTGCTGCTCTGGTCCTTGAGGCTGGAAAGCGTTTTTTTTTTTTCGCCCTTCCCTGCCTGAAGGAGCAGAATGAGGCACGCAGACGTGTCTGACTGATTACTGTAATTCATAGGCCTTAATTAGCTGCACAAACCATTAGCTACAATTAGACTGTTACAGAACACTCTGGCATGCGCCTGCAAGAGGAGCCCATTCAAGAGGGTGGGGGGTATCGAAGGGGAAGTAGAGAAGGAGGAAATACACAGTAGTACTGCAGGCCAAATCCTTTTTACAATATTATACTGTACTTTCAAAATTAAAAACATATAACTACTTGAAATTACATGGATGTAAATTGCTTCTAATTTATTTCAATTTATAATTTTTTTGTTGTTACTAACATCTAGCTTGTATTTAACATTAATAAGAATTACCTTGAATTCATTTTACATTTTTCTGGATGTCTGGTAATTGTTTGGTATTATTTTACGGCTGTATTGTTATTTTGAGTCTGGTTTTCTTTGGTCTCTCTTTGTATTAGTGCTGCACTATTGAGATACACCTGTGCTGGTCCTGTGGGGACAAGGTGAATAAACTGAGCTAGAGTAAGCAATGGTGCAAACGTTGCACTGAAGAACATGGTAAATACATTGGTATGGGCCGGAGGAAAACTGCAAAGAGAGAAAGAGAGAAAGTAGAAGGGATAGATGTAGAGATCCAGAAGGGAAGGCTGCAGGAGCGCTCACTCCAATTACCTTCTCAGTTAGTTACACTGTACATTTCATTCAAAGTCAAATTCCTTTTTTTAGTCTTTTTGATTACACATTAATGTGCCTGCAGTCCGCTCAAGTGGAAAGCCTTTACTCAAAGTACAAGTCTGTCTATTGAAGTTGGACATGCATTCTCAATTGTTGCACAGAACTAAGATCTCTGTAGTTGCCCAGTATAAATAATGAAATATTTTTCTCTCTTGATCTGTTGTAAGATGTCTTACATGAATGTTTTATGAAATCAATAGTTTTGACTGATAATATCCATGTTCATTTTTAAGCTCTTTTTTTATTTTGTATTGATTTTAATGCTCACAGTTAAAATAATGGGGGAGGGGGGCACTATTCCTCAATAGCTTTTCTTTTGAGACCCATTATTGAAATAGAACCTCAAACTTGTCCTCCGTTACTGTACAGTGCTGTGTTGAGCCGGTCACCACAAAAGTAATTACATTTATGCTCTTCCTCAACTTTGGCGTCAAAGTAATGACTGCTGCGTAAATGATCTGCAGGGACAGGATCAGTGGGACTGAAGAGACTGTGACACACTGCACTGTATGTTAGACTGATTTCATGTTACCAGTTTGAGGGTGTAGTGCTGTGAACCTCATTCAGAGACCTGTATTTGCACTGATTATCCATTATTAGCTTGGCATTCTCATCCAGAGAGTGATAAACCACTATGGCACAGGATCTATTCCTTGAGAGGAATATGAACTGGCACTGTTACAGACATTTTAAAAAGTCAAATGCTGATACATCACGTGAACCTGAGAACCTGTAAGTGAAACTCACCAGCATGGGAAAACAAAAAGATCCCATTGACTTTCATAAGGGGCATGATAAAAAGTGTCCATACAACCTGCTGTGACCATGACAACCAGGTCAGCCTCCAACGTGTTCCTGGAACGGTTTGCACAAGAATCATCACTGGAAAGCACCACTCCTGCCTCAAGCAGTGTTAGATCAAGGCTTTAGACATGCACACTGGATTGTGATATGCAACAGATAAGCATTACTAAAGTGGCCTAAATAATAGAAACACTCAACACTAGAAAAGACACACCCATTTCCACTTGAGCAATGCACCAGGAGCTATGCATTGTGGGTTGCGGTAGCAGGTCACTTAATGTAGTTTATAACAGCACTGCTGTGCTATTCTTTCAACACTAAAATGATGTAAGTCGGTCTCCTGTTTTTAAAATGTGTTTTTTGACCAATAAGACAACATACTCTTGAATTTGAGATTTGAGAACTGAGCTGTCAAAATGTTTAGTATCAAGATAGTTATGGAGCAATCTGGCCAACACAGAAAAAATTGAATATACAAGTAAAGGGCTGCAGATAAAGTCTAACAGCTTTTTTAGTACTACCTATTACCTATTTGGTCCAATTGTGTTAAATTGCATCACTTTTCAACTGAAGACCTCATAAATTAAAATAGAATGTGTGAATCATTCTAATGCACATTCTAGAACCTTCTTTCAGCTGCAGATGGATGCCTAGATAGCACATGTACAAGTTTAGGATTCTGCAGAGAAACAAACAAACACCTGATACCCATATGGCTGTAGCAGTTTTATGTTAACATAATCATGTTTACCTACTGTCAGTACAGCAGCCAAACGAAAGCAGGCTGATGCCAGTTTAGCCTTGGCTATAAATGCAGACTATGTCACTGTGCCACCTTGCCTGCCAAGTTAGGCTGACATAATCCTCATTCCAGACCACAGGAAATTGCTTGATTTTTCTCAATTGCGGTACTAAAAGAACTAAACTTAAAAGAGTATTTTTTGCTGGCTCTCTGTAGAAAAACAGACAAACCCCATCAAGTTTGTAGGTTGTATTTCCAGTTGCTCTTTTCAAACTGTTGTAGGTATAGATTTTGTCAATGACTGTAGAAAACTGCTTGCTAGGTATTGTATTGTACCATGCCTTTGTCTTTAGAATGGCCTAAAATTACTATAGCCTAAATCTAAGTTCCTGTCTTGGATTGTTACAAAAGCATACCAGTATTTTAAAGTTCTACTTCGTTTCTTCAGAGTGTTGGCTTCCTGTTCAGTTGCATTATGGGGTGCGCTCTAGCACAGCATACCCGATCTGGTCTGTGAAGAACCTTGCAGCTGATTCTGTGGTTCCAGAGCACCAGAATGCCTCATTCATTAAAGTAAATAACATCAATTATCATGTAAAGAAGAGGAGTGCTGTCACCCACCTCACGATGACTTTACCTTTCTCTATAACAGGTGGGCTACCTATACACCCCCTTGCTGAATCAAAGGAATGGACGCTGGCGGTGAAAGAAAAATGATTCAATAAATGAAGTGTGCGTTTTTTTTAGCAATTTACACCAATTATCCCAAATAAACCATCAACAACAGGTGGTAAATGCCATTCAGGGAGCTAGTTTGGGTTTGGTTGTTCAAGTCAACTCTGCTTTAAAACCAGAAACTATGTCTAGGTATTGTTTTGAAGAGCACAAAATGGTAACATTTGACTTGAAGCTGAAGTCTGGGTGCCCAATCACTCAGGGGAGTCTCCTCAGCAGAATCGGATACTTGGTGACTAAAGATTTAGGTACAGTGCTGGCTCGTTATTTCAGGACCTGGTCATTTACAAATGCACAGTTAGACCATGTTGACAGTAAATTGTACAAGTACTATACTTTACTGTCTAAGGGTCCTTCACCAATTTACTGTTTTACCAATATTTCAATATATTCTTCTCTGTGTAAGACAGACAGATACTGAGGTAGCACTGCACTCTCTATTTATCCAAAGGGCAGGGATATCACAATCAGTGGGAATGTGATCTTCCCCACACTGTCTCACAAGCATGCCACAAGCTTGCCCTAGAGGGGCCATCTGGGTAGCAGGTGAGGAAGCACTTCAGTCCTCTTGCTCAGGTGATTTGTAGCCATAGGCAGGCCGTGAGTTTAGATTTAGATTTAAACCTGGGATCCTGAATGTTGTCTCAATATCTTTAGCTATTGTTTTCCCCCCCCGACTTATTCAAGACTGCACACTTTCTTTGACAAGTGGCCCCATTTCCCTGTGAAGGTTAAGTAAAAAAGTGTACATTTCAGGAATGCAGTTTTCTTATGGGTTGTCTGATAGGATGAGAAGGTAATTCATATAAAAAAGAGGGTGAAAAAAAGGCAAAGCAGGTGGCATAAGTGGAAGAGAAAAGTGAAAGTGCGGTATTTTATTCTGTGAGTGCCCCAGGCAGGCTGTCCTCAAAACGCCCCAAGCCAGGTGTATTGCATGCAAATTTGAAATGCAACAATCAATTCCCACTGGGGTGCATTGTAGCCCAGGTCTGCCCCCCAGTGGAGTAGCCTCCAACAAACAGCTACTCAGAGCCTGGTTTCTAGACTGTGAGTCAGGCTACTAAAGACAATGTCACCCACACTTTAAGAATTGAGGACTGGGAGCTAGGAGGCAGTGTGGTCTAGTGGTTAGAATTGAGGACCGGGAGGCAGTGTGGTCTAGTGGTTAGAGCTGAAGACTGTCATTTTATAGCAGAATCAAGTTCTATTTATTTATTTATGCCAGATTCTAGTTTCGTGTTGATTGCTAAATTCATGCTTAATTTACTCCTTGAAGGAAGTCCTGTGAAGTATGATATATAGCTGGTCAAGCAAATAAAGTTGGAGGATCCTTACATGGAGTAACTGAACTCACAGCATTCACGACAGTTGCAAACACCCCCAAAAAGTAATAGAAATATAAAAGGTCTTCAAAACTGTTCACATTTGAATAGACACACGTTGCAGACTGAAAGGATTGGATAACCTTTTCCTATGAAGGTGCTGCCTTGACGCTGTTACACAATGAGCATCACACATTCTCTGTTCCTCATGGCATGCAGAAATTATCCTTGTTTTCCTGTTTCATCCCTCTGTCTGCGTGTAGCACAGCTTGCGGGATAATATGATGAAATCCCTGTATCTCTCTTAGAACTTGGCCATTCTCATGGAAAAATAATAGAGACAAAATCTGTTCATTTGAAGGGCCATCCTGCCAAGTCTTCCATGCTGACAGGCTGATGGCTCTCTCCTGCTTCCAGGCTGCTCTGCATTCACAGGGCTTGGCACCCTCACCTGTTGGGTTCCTATAGGTTAATAGTACTGGTGGAATCTATAGCAACTCCAGCAAAAGAAAGGGGGTTTTGACTACTGGCACCCTGTGGCTGGTAGCTGGATCCAGGCTATTATTTAACCTGCAGAGTAAATTATACCCCTGATGTGAGAAGGATGGGAGAGGATGATTCCACTGTTTAGGATATACGAGGTAGATCAGTATTCTGACATTGAGAAAATAGTCAATAAGAAGGTATAAGAACATAGTACAGGGTTATCAGCAGTAATAAATGACCAACTGCTCTGAGGCCTGGGTTGAGGTTTGAGTGGTTCAATTAAACAATAAAGAACCTGGTTAGAACCTGGTCTGGAACCAGTCCATCGCTGGCATAGATGGTTTCTCCTTTTGAGGTGGGGTGCAGGTAGATTACATTACAGGGAGATGAAGAACAATCACACTGTTTGGTGTAATTTCCCACAAAGGTGGGAGAGCAATATGAGCAGCAATGACAGTTACAGTACAGAGACTATCACAGCCAAACAGAATGACTGGATTTCAGGGGAGCACTTTTCCATGAATGCATGAAAGAAACACATTATGAAGAAGAAAAAGAAGAAGACTTCAAGCTGACCTCAGGTCGGTTTCTTTTTTGGCGAATGGAGTACTAACAGAACTGCAACAATAAGTGCATTTCATTGTTCACAAAGAGTCAATCAATACTGGAAATTGATCGCGTATAACCACAGACTGTTACTGTCAATCATAACCTTGGGGTTTTGTGCTTTCCTCTTAGCCCAGGCATTTAACAAAGACAGCTATGCCTTGCTTATTCACAACTCTTAACAGCAATTTAAAACTATGTGTGTCAAGGCAGTGTTGCAGTCAAGGCAGGAAATGCACTTTCAATTACAAAACAAATAAACAATGAAACAAACACAATAGAAAACTAAATTCACTCAAGCTGTGACCAAACAAAGAGCACAAGCAGCTGCAGCTCTCGCCCCTGCTCCTCTTTTGTATGTGCTTGAAGCTGAATTGGCAATTAATTAACCAATTTAGCTTGACCACATTCTCATGTGTTTTTTTTAGGCAGGATGGTTTCCTTAACTACTTCGTGCCAACCCCACAACCTACACCTACCTTTACATGCACTGGGCATCTGACCTGCCACAGGGGCAATGAAGGGAACCAAATCTGTAACATTCGACAAAGAAGAATGGAAGGGGAGGGGGGGGGCTAGTTTGAGACTTTCACAATCTTTGAATGACTTGTAAATGTTTTGAGATTAACCAACTACTAGGAACGGAACAAGCACTGGTCTATTAAAAAAAAAAAAAAAAAAAAAAAAAATCTCATGGAGTGTGGGGGAGCTCATGGTCACGTTCTGTCTGTGCAAAATCGTCAAGCTTTGCTGGGAATTCCAAAAGCAGCTTCACACTGACACTCATGCGGGTTGGGGAGACAAAAATCATCAGGGACTGAGTTACCTTTCAGCAATATAGTGGCCCCTACTGGCCTGGCACCTGGTGAGCTCACTGACATCTGCTGTCAAACTCCTGGCTGTAAATAGGCAGTTGGCTTAGTGGTGGGATCGGAGTAATGCCAGAGATATTCACTTCTCCTAAGCTGTTGAGAGGATGGGTGGTGAGAAACATAATTGGGCTTTCTAGATTGGGGAGACAATAATAATAATTAATATATAATAATAATAATAATAATAATAATAATAATAATAACAATAATAATAATGATACCGAAGAGTGTAAAATACAGATATAAAAAGGCATTTCATTTTTAGAGTCATCACTGTCAAAGCTGCTGAAATTCAGTTAGTGCTGCTGATTCTATATGACTGCTGCTTCTTGAAAGCTAGCACTTAATAATTGACTGGATAGCCCACACCGTGAATGTTTCATGATACACCATATAAATAATAAATGTGTAACAAATTGTACTGCCAAGCCACTTCACAGCAATTATACACCCGATATATAGTCGCTGGGTAGCTCTCTGAAGCAAGCTGCTACAGCTTATTAACTGATTTCACCACACATTATTAAGGTACCGTGTTTAGTATGTTTCATGTAAGGCTTCCTGCTGCAAGTTACATTTGATATGCCCGACAGAAAGCTTTATCCTGACCCACTTGTGCACATATCAGTTTTTGTAAATCAGTTTTGTCAAAGGCTGCATAACAATATAAACTTATGATGGCTTAAGTCAAATAGACAGTATACATTTAAATATACAGTGGCACCAATACATATTCAGTTACATTAAGTTTTAATATCCATGGATATGTTAAGGTATATTTAAGTTCAACGGTTTTGAGCCTTCTGCATTAAGTGTTACTTAAGCATGCTTCGCACGGGACTAACCACCAGATACAGGACATCTAGTAACCTCCCAACATGGATCAGTATTTATTATGAAGAGTCGGTAAATTCAAAATAAAATGCAATGTTGTGACCAGAGAAGGTGCTTTTGTGCATGATTTGTAAACAATGAACCAGGTGTAAATCACTCATTTCGTTGTGCCTTCTTTTCCAAAGGCTAGAATAACCATGCTGTCCTTTTAGTGATATGTATTTCCGTACTTATCTTCAAATGCACCGTTAAAGCATTCATTTTTTAAGAGTCGACTAGAATGTTTTATATTTCAGCCCATCCCCAGGAGTAAAGAAACACAGGTTTCTTGAGTTTGAAATTTTACAGACGGTCCCAATGTCCTGTAAAAAAATTAGAGGACTTATCTGCATAATTTGGAGGGTTTGCACAGGATTAAATTTCACTGATCGGTAAAAATTCCGAAAGCACCTGTTTCTATGGTGATTTTTAGTCCCATGTGAATCAGGCTTTAGGTTTATTGCAGCATACTAGATATTTGATTGGCCTTTGTTAGCGCATTAGCTCTGTAACCCAAGTTTAGGTCACTCTACACCGTATACAATGCTAATTGTACAGTGTGTATGTATTGGTATTTAATTTATCTCAGCAAATGCTATTTCTTGAATAAAAAAGGTATTTAGATTTAGATTCAATTTTTGTACACAATTTAACTATCACATTCTATTATGATCTATACATACACACACCAGCAGTGCAGCTGCATTTCTGTCCCTTTCACATTTTACTGCAATCTAATATTGGCCTTTTTTTTTTTTTAAAGATGATTACCATACAGCTAAGTTCACACCTATTGTAAAAATGTGTGCATTATTTTGAACGAGTTGAGACTATAAAACAAAACCATTCCATCAGTAAGCAAATAAATAGAAGTGCGAGAGAAAACCATTTATGAATAAGTCTGAAACGTAATAGCCAAAGAATCAATCCTTCAGTTATCCCTCCGCACCAAGGGCTTGAGTAATGGTTTTAATAGCTGGGTGCTGGCCCCAGGGATAAGATATAAACTATGATGTAACTGGAAAAGATCGTTCTAATTTAAGACATTTTCTTTTTTTATATCATCATAGACAAAATCAAATGCCTCAGTTAAATGCAGGAATATTGATCTGCTCTCTGAAGCAGGCAAAGATTGTGAAACGATGTTGTGAATGATGATTGTTTCATGTATTGAATATTTCGGGCATGCCTGCCTGCCTGCCAGTGAGAAAATGACCAGTGTCAATATGGTATTTCGTCATAGCCCATGACATTTCTGGGAAAGATCAAATATTTGTATTGATTGTCCGCTGCAAGTATTTAATTGAAAATAAGCATTTTGTATTTGTCTAGATGGCCATTCCTTCAAAATGTAACTTTTGTTATAGTGTGTAAGTCATCAATATCGCTTACAGGCAGCCCATGCCATAATCACGCACTGTATGAGGATGGGGATATCACCCCACTTGGGTTTTCCATTAGTTTGACATCAGTGACCTTTCTGTGTAATAAACATGTCATGCGTTACTTTAATCTGATTACATTTTTCAGTAACTTGCAACTATAATGGTTCCTTTTTCAGTGATACCATATAACATTGTATGTGAAAAAATTACATCTGATGCATAACATGACAATCAGAAAGTTCTTCAACAGCACAAGTCAAACCTTACATGAAGGCACTTTTTATATCATCTTGATAGAAAATGGCATCACAGGGGTAACGAGTTGGTCCAATAGCTGGATCTGCAACTTGATCAAACTGAAAACAGAAAATATCTTTGTAAAAAATAAACTGTGCCTGAGAAGTACTTTTTTTTTTCAAAGTAATAAATTACTGTTACTAGTTGCAATTTTGTTCAAGTAACTTCTAACTGTAATGGATTAACTTCCCCAACACTGCACACATGGGATTCCAGCCAGACTCTTTTCTGTTCCGGCTCTGAACTGAATGGAAATTTTCCGCTCCAGTTCCAAAAGTTCCAAACTGCATTTCTGTTCCCTTCAAGTTTGAACTAAATGAAATACTGGTTAATACCAGTTCACATTTTTTTTGTAGCCAAGTAGGCTATTGTTCATAGGTCTTCATTTTCTCGAATTAAACAAAAAAGCATGAAATACAGTAAACTTGAGATAACTCGGCACTCAAAGGAAAAACGATGTGACATGTTATCCATCTGTATCAGTAATGCACTTACGTTCTGTCTGTAGAAACAACAATGAAAATGACAGGAGAAACAGTCCGCTTCTTTTTTCTTTACTGTGTTGCAACTCTCTTTTGCTTCAGTTCGAGTTTACATGTATATATTTTACTAATAAATCAAACATTTAAGCCCTTTACCAAAACACACGACTAGACACAGCTAATGGATTTACACATCCATTTACACAGTCCTCACACACATGCATGTGTCACATAGAAACTCATTCCAGGCACAGTCACTCTGTCTGTGGCAATTACATATTCATTACAAATTTACAAACATAAGTGGCAGATTAGCGGGAACACCCTTACACTACACACAAGTAACTTTTAATTGTAGAATATTGCGTCAGGGTTAAAATTATCTAAGCTAGAATGGACAGTCTCTTGAAGTGTGACTTCATCTTCTTAGGTATCAGTGGAGAAGCATTATCAGGGTTTGAAGAGTTCAGCTCATGATGTCTGAAGCTGCAGAGGCCCTGGCTGCATTGCATTTCGAGTCAGTGGAGAGCTTGCAAAGTGCTTTGTACACATGCTGTCCTGTCAGCTTGCACAGCATCTTCTGCTTCACAGGTAATTACATAGATTTTCTGTCTTGTACTTGCAGATAGAACAAAGCCCTGCACTTTGCGGGTGCTTGTAGGGATGCACTTTAGGACTCCATTTGCATCAGCTGATGTTCCTGCTTCTGGGGGGAAGCGGGAACATTAGGCGCAGTTTGGGAGCTCTGTGGTTGCATTCTCGTAGGATACTGACTGTGCGTCGATTTTTCTGCAATGCTGCCACTCTTACAAGATACGATTTGCATTTGACAGCCCCGCAGTATGGTATGCGAGCACTTACTGTTTGGTAAAGTGGCGTTGTGCTTTCAAAATGGCATTGTCTTGGAGTGCTGGAAAATACAGTTTAGCAATGCACTGGCTAGCAAATGCTGAAGTCAAAATAACCCTGAATAACAGCAGCATCTGTGTGTTTGTAACTAGATAAAGGCGCCTATACAGCACAGTTAGCAGCACTTGTTTAACAGAAACTCTGAAACTTATACAGAGTACAATCATAAAAACTGGCATTGTTACACTGTAACTAATTAATGAACAAATAATTAGAAGTTACATTAAGAACATAAGAACATAAGAAAGTTTACAAATAAGAGGAGGCCTTTTGGCACCATCTTGCTTGTTTGGTTGTTAGTAGCTTATTGATCCCAGAATCTCATCAAGCAGCTTCTTGAAGGACACCAGGGTGTCAGCTTCAACAACATTACTGGGGAGTTGATTCCAGACCCTCACGATTCTCTGTGTAAAAAAGTGCCTCCTATTTTCTGTTCTGAATGCCCCTTTGTCTGATCTCCATTTGTGACCCCTGGTCCTTGTTTCTTTTTTCAGGTTGAAAAAGTCCCTTGGGTTGACATTGTCAATACTTTTTAGAATTTTGAATGCTTGAATTAGGTCGCCACGTAGTCTTCTTTGTTCAAGACTGAATAAATTCAATTCTTTTAGCCTGTCTGCATATGACATGACTTTTAAACCTGGAATAATTCTGGTCACTCTTCTTTATACTCTTTCTATAGCAGCAATATCCTTTTTGTAGCGAGGTGACCAGAACTGAACACAATATTCAAGATGAGGTCTTACTAGTGCATTGTACAGTTTTAACATTACTTCCCTTGATTTAAATTCAACACTTTTCATAATGTATCCAAGCATCTTGTTGGTCTTTTTTATAGCTTCCCTACATTGTCTAGATGAAGTCATTTCTGAGTCTGAGACATTTCCTAGGTCTTTTTCATAGATTCCTTCTTCAATTTCAGTATCTCCCTTATGATATTTATAATGCACATTTTTATTGCCTGTATGCAATACATTACACTTTTCTCTATTAAATGTAATTTGCCATGTTTCTGCCCAGTTCTGAATCTTGTCTAGATCATGTTGAATGACCTTTGCTGCTGCAACAGTGTTTGCCACTCCTCCTACTTTTGTGTCGTCTGCAAATTTAACAAGTTTGCTTACTATACCGGAATCTAAGTCATTAATATAGATTAAGAATAGCAGAGGACCTAATACTGATCCCTTTGGTA
Source organism: Polyodon spathula (assembly GCF_017654505.1). Lineage (NCBI taxonomy): Eukaryota > Metazoa > Chordata > Actinopteri > Acipenseriformes > Polyodontidae > Polyodon > Polyodon spathula. The sequence goes on along the minus strand of NC_054535.1, from coordinate 107,418,070 downwards.
TTCCACTGGTTACCACACTCCATTCTGCACACACATACAACCACTATCCATATACCAATAATTAACAACAATACACCCACAATTATTAGCTCCTAAACCCAGTGTCCCTTCACGGGGCTCCTCTCCAGAGGGTTGAGGTACAAACGACAGGTCCTTCTCCTCTAATCAAGTACTTTCTGTTTTCTACATGTTAACCACTCCCTAATCCACGTACATGTGTTTCCTTGAATCCCAACTGTGTTCAGTTTGAGAATTAATCTTTTATGCAGGACTTTGTCAAAAGCTTTCTGGAAATCTAAATAAACCATGTCATATGCTTTGCAATTATAAAGGCGGTCATATCAATGATGCATTATACATTATCAAATACTTAAATAAATCGTCATTATCTGGATTACGTAAATAATAAAATAATAATAATAATAATAATAATAATAATAATAATAATAATAATAATAATAATAATAATACTAAAAAAATATTTGTAAGTATCAAAAATACATAAAAATTTAAATTAAAAAGTAATCACTTTGTTGATACAATGATAATGTCACCAGCAAAGAAAACTACACAATCTTTCACACAAAGCAATACGAGTTGCCTTGCTATTTCAGATGATAAATGTGTATCAAACATCTTCTACAACGTTAATATTAGATGACAGATCAAAGTTATCAGCTTGTTAAATGCAAATCATTTGGACTTGTTTCTCCACCATTATACTGTCACATGCCTTGAGGCCAGAATACACTCAATTAACTCGTATCCTCGCTGTTCTCTAGTTCTCTGTTTCAAGCTTGTTCAATTTCTAGGGTGGTTTTACTTGTGCAGTCTTAATTTACATGTGCTGCCACTACAGTGTCCCTTATGAAAGTTTCCCACAGTAAAAGCAAAATGTAATCTAGTATGCTAAAGTATATTTAAGAAAGGTGTGTTATGGGCTCCCTAGTGGGGCATCCAGTATAGGTGCTGCGTATGCAGTGCAGGATGCTCACCGAGGCCCATCATCCCCTGAGGCTGATAGAGCGCTTGCAGGTCTGCAGTGGAGCCAGTCAGATCTGGGTTGTCCTCCGGCACTGTGGGTCTGGTGGCTTTGGTGACAGATTGGCAGGAACAAGTTTCGGAGGACGCATGTTTCAGACAATTAAAAAAGAAAAGAAAAGCTTTGATAAACTCGGAAGCCTGCAATTACACAGAAATCTGGCCCTCGTTCATGCCCCCTCCCCTTTAAACTAAAGCATTACTTTTCAAAAATGGAATATTGACCAATAAGCAGGTTACATTTGTAAGGCCAAAAGTTATGGAGACTACTCTTAATTACCCCAGTTAGAAATCTTACAGCATCTGAAGCTGGTAGAAGATACTAGCCAGTAGCTCTCACTGTAAAACTCAAAAAGTGTCAAGCTGTTTCTGTTATTATTATTATTATTATTATTATTATTATTATTATTATTATTATTATTATTATTATTATTATTATTATTATTAATTTATTGATTATTTATTTATTTTTTTATTATTGTTATTTTTTTCCCCCAAACTTTAAACTGCTGCTGCTTTGAAGCTGTGTGACTGATCAGGTTCTGACTTGGCAATTAACAAGCTGGATACATTGGCTGACTGATGCTGAAAGAAATTTGCTGCTGCTTCTTAACCGGTGAAGCGATTGATCTGATACTTGCCATATATCATCAGCATCCAAACCCGCATCAAGTTTGAGAAGCAGAAGTTGCTGTGACGAATTTTCATGTCAAAATGGCTGCCACAAATCTTATCAAAACGTGGCTGTAACAACAAACTGCTGCTGTTTGAAAACTGCTTGTCCAGCAAACTCCAAACTTGGTAGCTATCGTCCCAGTAACAATGGGATACAAATATGTGAAAATGGTGATGTTTTATAAAACGAGATGGCCGCCAATTATACTTTTACATTTCAAATTTAAACCTGCGTCAGTTGACAAAAAATGTACTTGACTAACTCCTAACCCAACAAGCATCTTCCCTGATACTGTATCAATACAACTGACTTTTAAAAAATTGTGTTGACCAGAAACGAAAATGGCCGTTTCACGCATTTTTTTTAGAAAACTTTTGAAATCTTCTTCCTGGGAACCGGTGAAGCCATTGATCTGACACTTGGCATATATCATCAGCATCCAAACCCGTATCAAGTTTGTGAAGCAGAAGTTTCTGCGATAAATTTTAATGTCGAAATGGCTGCCACAAACTTTAACGAAATGCACCCTTAACAGCAAAGTGCTGCTATTTGAACACTGTTTGACCAACAAACTCCAAACCTGGTAGTTATCGTCCCAGTAACAATTTTATAAAACAAGATGGCCGCCAGTTATATGTTTACTTTTGAAAATTTAAACCTGCGTCAGTTCACAAACAATTTACTTGACTAACTCCAAACTTCATAAGCATCATCTTTGACACTGTAGCAATTCAACTGACTTTTTAAAAAATGGTGTTGACCTGAAACCAAAATGGCTGTTTGATGCATTTTTTTTAAAATAAACCAGCTTCTTCCCGTAATTGCTTAAGTGTTTGGTACTTGTACTGGGGCTTGGAAGCCGTAAAACTGCCTGGCAGTTCTAGTTATTATTATTATTATTATTATTATTATTATTATTATTATTATTATTATTATTATTATTATTATTATGTATGGCAAAAGTAATATAGACGTAATAAATAATCTATAATATATTACTTCTTTAAGAAAGTAATCCGTAAAATGTTTCAGATTAGTTGTGGGAACCAATACTCAGTAATCAGTAGTTTTTCAAATATTAACATTCCTCTCCAACAACACCTGTGCTGTGACTGCCTTGCTTCATCACAGCCTCCTTGGAAAAGTGTCAGCCCATTAAAAAACCCTTTAAGAAACAATGAACACAACTGTCCTGTTCCAGCTAGTCAACAACATTAATATAATGTACTGCAGCATTGGACATGCGGTTTGCCAACTGACAACACATTTATTAATAGTAAAATACTTCTCATGGAAGAAAAATGAAATCCCATGAATTAAATAAATATGTGTAGTTTGATTTTGCTTTTTAAGAAAACTGTTAAGAAACTGAAGTTGTAGGATGTATGTTATCAGCTATTTATAGGGAACAGATGTAACAGAGAACATTTGTCTTTCACAGAACTGAAGACTGAATACAGATAAAAGTAAAATGCATCACTGTGTCGGTTATTAACGGGAAAAAATAGATAACGAACAGGTCTTGGAGTTATAGTGCCATAAAAAAATATTTAAAAGGAATAAAAGCATGGGTAGAAATCAATACGCAGTCATTTTCACATCTCTGTCAGTAGACAGTCATTTACACATCTCTGTCAGTACACAGTCATTTACACATCTCTGTCAGTACACAGTCATTTACACATCTCTGTCAGTACACAGTCATTTTCACATCTCTGTCAGTACACAGTCATTTACACATCTCTGTCAGCACACAGTCATTTACACATCTCTGTCAGTACACAGTCATTTTCACATCTCTGTCAGTACACAGTCATTTACACATCTCTGTCAGCACACAGTCATTTACACATCTCTGTCAATACTCAGTCATTTTCACATCTCTGTCAGTACACAGTCATTTACACATCTCTGTCAGTACACAGTCATTTACACATCTCTGTCAGTACACAGTCATTTTCACATCTCTGTCAGTACACAGTCATTTACACATCTCTGTCAGCACACAGTCATTTACACATCTCTGTCAATACTCAGTCATTTTCACATTTCTGTCAGTACACAGTCATTTACACATCTCTGTCAGTACACAGTCATTTACACATCTCTGTCAATACTCAGTCATTTTCACATTTCTGTCAGTACACAGTCATTTACACATCTCTGTCAGTACACAGTCATTTACACATCTCTGTCAGTACACAGTAATTTTCACATCTCTGTCAGTACACAGTCATTTACACATCTCTGTCAGTACACAGTCATTTACACATCTCTGTCAGTACACAGTCATTTTCACGTCTCTGTCAGTACACAGTCATTTACACGTCTCTGTCAGTACAGAGTCATTTTCATATCTCTGTCAGTACATAGTCATTTACACGTCTCTGTCAGTACACAATCATTTTCACGTCTCTGTCAGTACACAGTCATTTACACATCTCTGTCAGTACACAGTCATTTTCACGTCTCTGTGAGTACACAGTCATTTACACATCTCTGTGAGTACACAGTCATTTTCACGTCTCTGTCAGTACACAGTCATTTTCACATCTCTGTCAGTACACAGTCATTTACACGTCTCTGTGAGTACACAGTCATTTTCACGTCTCTGTGAGTACACAGTCATTTACACATCTCTGTCAGTACATAGTCATTTACACGTCTCTGTCAGTACACAGTAATTTTCACATCTCTGTCAGTACACAGTCATTTACACATCTCTGTCAGTACACAGTCATTTACACATCTCTGTCAGTACACAGTCATTTTCACGTCTCTGTCAGTACACAGTCATTTACACGTCTCTGTCAGTACAGAGTCATTTTCATATCTCTGTCAGTACATAGTCATTTACACGTCTCTGTCAGTACACAATCATTTTCACGTCTCTGTCAGTACACAGTCATTTACACATCTGTCAGTACACAGTCATTTTCACGTCTCTGTCAGTACACAGTCATTTTCACATCTCTGTCAGTACACAGTCATTTACACGTCTCTGTCAGTACACAGTCATTTTCACGTCTCTGTGAGTACACAGTCATTTACACGTCTCTGTCAGTACACAGTCATTTTCACATCTCTGTCAGTACACAGTCATTTACACGTCTCTGTGAGTACACAGTCATTTTCACGTCTCTGTGAGTACACAGTCATTTACACGTCTCTGTCAGTACATAGTCATTTACACGTCTCTGTCAGTACACAGTCATTTACACGTCTCTGTCAGTACACAGTCATTTACACGTCTCTGTCAGTACACAGTCATTTACACGCCTCTGTCAGTACACAGTCATTTACACGTCTCTGTCAGTACACAGTCATTTTCACATCTCTGTCAGTACACAGTCATTTACACGTCTCTGTCAGTACACAATCATTTTCACATCTCTGTCAGTACACAGTCCTTTACACATCTCTGTCAGTACACAGTCATTTACACATCTCTGTCAGTACACAGTCATTTTCACATCTCCACACTGACTTGTCCAATTAGAACAAAAATATGCTGAGCTGCTCTTGGTTTTCCAGCGAGCCAAGTCTGGAGGGGGTTTGGAGAATATTCAAAACCAGCTGTTACTGACAAGGGGCAGGAGCAGCAGGTCTGAGCCTTTGGGCTACTGAATAGAAAGAGCTTTGGTGGCATGTGCATAAATCCCACACATAGTTCATAAAACACACGTGAAATGCTGCTAACTTTGTAAAATGTATTTGCTGTCCACAGACAAAGTTACATGCTTTTAAGTGTTAATTAGAACAAAAAACCCAAATAATTCTTGAAACATGAGAATTTTATAAAAACACAATCAGTGCATTTTGAATGCTGAATAAGAAACCAGGGATCTTTGTGGAATATTCCCAGACATTTTGCATACAAGATTTAATATATAATAATGATATAGGGAGGGGAAGATTACTTACCCCCTGTGACGGGGAACTCCTCGTCTATATGAATATGTTTGGAACTGGCAGGAAGGCGGTTAAATTTCTCCCAGCCAGAAAAACATGTGAGAATGTGGCTGGAGCTCTAATTGAATAATTATTGATTAATTGGGCTCCAGCCACAGGGGATAAAAGCCAGAGGAGAGGCCCTGGCTGAGGATGGTTTGTGTTTGTGTTTGTGTTTGTGTGTTTTGTATTTTTAGAAGAAAGGAGTATCTTGTTTAAAGACCTGGAACTTGACCATTTATTTTTGTAAGTTCACTTTGATTATTTATTTTTGAACCTCTTTTTGTTGGCCCTTGAACACTCTGTCATCCTGTCACACACCCCTTTTTAATTAAATATTATATCAATACCGACTACAATAAACATTTAATTAATAATCATTAATTATTTACAGAGTGGCATTTCTGTGTAGATGAAAAATCTTTTTGTATAGCTCTTAATATACAGCAAAAGAAGGATGTTTTGGGACATAGCAAAATAAGATTGAAACTTGGTGTCAAGGATAGGCTTGATGGTGATGTTAGACCAGGAAGGAGACACACACAGTATTGCAGGTATGAATAATATATAAACAGTTTTGAAAAATAAAACGGCACGGTGGCCAAAACAGACAGACAAAACAGACACTGAACAAACAAGTATCGTGCTGGTTTAAAGCCAACACAACTAGCAATTGTTTACTTTTGCAAATTTTACTCTCTCTCTCTCTCTCTCTCTCTCTCTCTCTCTCTCTCTCTCTCTCTCTCTCTCACGTTGTTCACTATGAACACTAAACCCTGATGAGCAGCTGATCCACTCTTTTATACAGCCATGTCTGAATCCTTCAGTCGAGCTCTGGCACATTCTGTACGTGAAGTGATTTGGTAGGGAAGGTAATTATTCCTTCTCTGCCAACCTAAAACACTCATGCACACCAAACATACATTTTGCTTGTAATAACACAAGAAAAATGTGCACAGGGGCCGGGTGTCCCCCACCACACTTGGGTCAGCTTGAAGCAGCATTACACCGCTGGGCTGCTCCTTTGCATTTAGTCTGTGTCGATTATTGTAACCATTCAGTATTTCAGGGAGCAGCATGAAGGGCTCCTAGTCAGGCCCCCTTTCTTTTTGCCCCACCTTTCCTCTCCATCACTATCTCTGCAGCTGCAACTCTCTCTGGAGGGCAAACAAAGGGAGACACCCAGCCAAACCCATAGAAACCACTCAGGGGAAGAAAGACTACAAGCCACTGTGACTCTTAGCAGACATTGCTCTTGTCAACTGGACTAACTGCTGAGGAGTGGCTGCTTTGCAGTCTCTTAAATCATGTATCACGTACTGCCAGCAAAAACATTATCAAGAATACAGGGACTCTGTCTTACATGAAGTCCAATACATTCATGTCTGCAAACTTATTTTGAAACTTTAATTTTCATCTAATTTGTGTGTGATTAATACATTATTAATAATTTATTGTAAATTATTGTGGAGTGGTTCTGAGTCTCTCAGCTGGTTGGTAGTTTGCCTGCTTCAATAAAGAGAGGGAGGCAGTATGATTGGTGGTTAGCTCTGATGACGGAGCTAGGAGGCAGTGTGCTCTAGTGATTAGAGCTGAGGAGTGTCTAAATATATAGGAGTCCTAGTGATTTCATCTTAGACCTTAGGTTTGGAAGCCAGAAAACAGTGCAGCCAAGTGGTAAGGGCTTCTTTCAGCAGTGACAGTACTGCATGTTTTTAGGCTATTAGGTTATAATGCTGACCTTCATTTGAGTCCTCTGGCTAGGGGAATGCTGCATTGGCTTTCTCTAAACTACTGGAGAGAGATGGAAGGCCTTGGCCTCTCTAATATGTTACTGATCTGCAAGGAGCTCCCTATCTCTCTCTCCCTCTCTCTCTCTCTTTCTCTCCACTTCCCTGTGCTTCAGCTCCTAGCGACGGGGAAGCAGAACTTCCTATGAGCTTCCCTCCATATCAGATGCACCAAAGTATGAAGTGCAACTTAATGTTTGAATTATGAGGGTCTCCACTCCATTTAGCTTTAAATCAGAATTAAATTAGAAGAAGAAGAAGAAGAAGAAGAAGAAGAAGAAGAAGAAGAAGAAGAAGAAGAAGAAGAAGAAGAAGAAGAAGAAGACTGAACTTTGTCTTGTCAGTTCTCAATCAACCCGGTGGCTTGGTATCCTTTTCCTTACACTCACCACTCCCACTTCTAAAAAATTTCTCCCACCTTCTGACCTAAGTCAGTCTCCTCTCAGTTCCAGTTTCCTTTTCTCCTGGTCTCAGAGCTGCCTTGAAACAGTGAGCACCATTAACTTTGTTGACTCCTTGTATGTGGCTGTTCAATATAATATATCTTGTTCGTAAATGGTTTTGAAGTATCATTTAAAGAATAGGCGCCACGCCTCTATTGAATGAATTAAGTTTTTTTTAATGGCACTGAAAATATATAATACAGTACTTGCTTGTATGATTTTTAAAGTGATGCTGGAGCGGGCCCTTATCAACAGCAGCTGAGACTGGCAGTACAAACCTCGTAGTGCACACTCAGCAGTATGACCCATTAGGGAGCGCTCCTTACACACACACAAATACCCAGGGCATTCTGCTGATGCAAGTATAATCACACTCTACAATTTAATAAGCTATATTTAATGATTATCGTCCCCAACTTTGAAGGTCAGGTCATTAATAAACAAAGGGGCTCTCACAAGTATATAAGGAGGATTGTGCGTGTGTGTGTGTGTGTCTTTTTCTCCTTTCTTCTTAATTTAATTGACGATTCTGTTTTCCTGCCTCACAATTTCCATTTTACTACTATCTCCGAATCAGGAAGGCCCACGTCGGTCCTTTTTTTTGCATATGATTCGGAACGTTACAGCCCTCTCACATGATTTTTAAAGTGATGCTGGAGCGGGCCCTTATTTGGCAGTACAAACCTCGTAGTGCACACTCAGCAGTATGACCCATTAGGGAGCGCTCCTTACACACACACAAATGGGATTCAGGGATTTATCTTTTTTGCATATGCATTCAACCGTAACAGCCCAGCTCACATGTGCATCACAATTACTTGAATGCTGGAGGTGGGGGTCACAGCTTTTACTGCACAGGAAAGAAAGGCACAGGTGGAGAATAGCAGTGCAAGCAAAAAAAAAAGTGAATGATCTTAATTGCGTGGCTCCCGACACGCTGTCTGAGTGGAAACAGGTGTTTCTTGTTCAGTATTGAAGGCTTCTGTGATTTAGGCTCTAATAGCATGAATGTTGCTTGTCACAATACACAACACATTTCTGCTGGCTCTAAAGTTGCATGAGCATCCTTTGTCATCCACTTGTAAAACACAGAAATTCTTCTGCTTCTTATCATTGCTGCTGCATAGTTGCACACAATCTCCTTTTTATGTCCAGTTGGTGTATTGTACATTTATATATTTATAGTTCCTTTTATCCTTATCATTTCCCCAGTATTTTTTTGCAGTTTCTCATGCTATTCCTGTGGTTAGTCTATACATTTACTATGGTTTGCCATGTTTTCTTGATATCCTTTAACATACCTCTCTGTGCATTATTATTAATTATAATAATAATAATCTTTATATAGCACCTTCCATAGTGGACCACCTTCATAAAGCACTTTACAAGATGAGAATGTGTGAATTATCAGAAAGACAGAGCACAAGGAGGTTAAGTGACTTGCTTAGAATCACACAATGAGTCAGTGGCCTGAGCTGGGATTTGAACAGGGGACCTCCTGGTTACAAGCCTGTTTCTCTAACCACTGGTTTTCCTATGGTTTACCATGCTTTTATACTAGTAAATGGTGTGGGGCTGCCCAGTGCCTGAGAGAGCGAGAGAGGGTGTGCCTTACACCAGCATGCAGTGCTAGTGATGAATTCATCAGCCGTACTTGAGCAGAGGCTCTCTGCTATTTTTAAAAATAGACCTTGTGCTGTTATCTTCCAGCCCAATGAATAAGCAAGCCAGCATTAATTATCTACCTAGAGACACAGTGCTATTATAGAACACTCTCAGGGGATGCCTCTAAGCCTCACTCTGCTCTTTCCCCAAAAGAGTTATGTTTGTTCTTGTTTTTTTTTTGACCATACATGTACAGGGCTTTGAGGTTTAAAATGTGATCTTAGACCAGCATTGTACACCATAGATAAATAAAATTCAGCTAAAGTAAAAAAAAAACAACAACAAAAAAACAAAGAAGAAAATGAATGTTTTCATAATCATAGATCCATCGGTAGTTTTGATAACTACAGACCCATTCATGCACATAATTCAAATCTCAGAAGTCTCAGATGTTCATGAGGGCCTGTTTTTGTTCTCCTTGTATCTTCTTTACTGGCCCTTATAAAGACATGAGAACCATTTATTTTCACCTATTGTAAAGAATTGGTATCTCAGCCCATTGATTCGAAAGCCAAGGGCTGGACACGACAAACCACAAACCATACAATTCAAAGATGAAACCCTTAAAGGGTATATAAGGACGTTTTTATTTTATTGTGTTACATGGTGCCCATGTGTTGCTACAGCTGTTTACATAAGGTATGTATATTGTTTTAAAATTTTATTTTACATTTTGACCACTTTTTTAAACATTTAAATTGCATTCCCTGCCTCAAAATGGCTTCACATGTACCCACATGGACCTCTCAGAACTACATTTCCCATCAACCTCCTGCTCTCATATGTAACTGATTTACCAGTGATCAGGAGGATGACAGGAAATGTAGTTCTGAGAGGTCCATGCAGATACATGTGAAACCCCTCTGGTAAAAAAATTTGCTTTGATGCATGGTCTAGGGTTATCTCGAGTAAACACTGCAACCATAGATACTGAAATGCTGCACTGCATCCAAAAACTCAACTCTATTGGTTAGGGGCTTTAATGAAATATATTTATCATGCTTGAAGTTTGTCACACAGATATTTGACTACAGTAAGTGTTTTGTTTGTTTATAAACATTGTGGGCAATTTTGTATGCTGTCAGGTAATTCCTTGTACTTGTAGAAAGCATTGTGGTCGCTGAATCACTTGGAAGAAAAAAGAAAACGTTGCTAAAAATGAAGTAAAAATATTACTCTTGAAATACAGACCAGACCAACTGTTGTTTGTTTGAGAGGCTGAAGTCTGACAAAGGTTTTTATGCTAATTTGAAAGAAAAAAAATAACACACTTGTCACCGCGTAGTAAGCAATTACATCATCGATCGAATTCGATCGCAATTATAATAAGCTGTCTGCAAAGAGTTAAGGACGATTCACATGCATTCACTGCGTTTACAAGGGTAAAAAATCAAACCGATGGAACTGAACAGTACCTTTCAATCACTATGAAAATAAATGAAATTCACTGCAAAATAAGAAATCAAACCGATGGAACTGAACACTACCTTTCAATCACTGAGAAAACAAATGAAATTCACTGCAAAATAAAAAATCAAACCGATGGAACTGAACACTACCTTTCAATCACTATGAAAAAAAATGAAATTCACTGCAAAATGAGAAATCAAACCGATGGAACTGAACACTACCTTTCAATCACTGAGAAAAGAAATGAAATTCACTGCAAAATAAGAAATCAAACCGATGGAACTGAACACTACCTTTCAATCACTGAGAAAAGAAATGAAATTCACTGCAAAATAAGAAATCAAACCGATGGAACTGAACACTACCTTTCAATCAGTACGAAAATAAATGAAATTCACTGCAAAATAAGAAATCAAACCGATGGAACTGAACACTACCTTTCAATCACTGCGAAAACAAATGAAATTCACTGCAAAATAAAAAATCAAACTGATGGAACTGAACACTACCTTTCAATCACTACGAAAATAAATGAAATTCACTGCAAAATAAAAATCAAACCAATGGAACTGAACACTACCTTTCAATCACTGAGAAAACAAATGAAATTCACTGCAAAATAAAAAATCAAACTGATGGAACTGAACACTACCTTTCAATCACTACGAAAATAAATGAAATTCAGTGCAAAATAAGAAATCAAACCGATGGAACTGAACACTACCTTTCAATCACTGTGAAAACAAATGAAATTCACTGCAAAATAAAAAATCAAACTGATGGAACTGAACACTACCTTTCAATCACTACGAAAACAAATGAAATTCACTGCAAAATAAGAAATCAAACTGACGGAACTGAACACTACCTTTCATACTTGAGCACAATCACTACAAAAACAAATGAAATTCACTGCAAAATAAAAAATCAAAACAGCAAAATAGAAATTCACTACAAAATAAACAATTTTTGGACAAAAAACACAGCGATGGAACTGAACACTACCTTTCAATCACTGAGAAAACAAATGAAATTCACTGCAAAATAAGAAATCAAACTGACGGAACTGAACACTACCTTTCATACTTGAGCACAATCACTACAAAAACAAATGAAATTCACTGCAAAATAAAAAATCAAAACAGGTTCAATTTTTGGACAAAAAACACAGCGATCATCAATGAAATTCACTGCAATATATATATATATATATATATATATATATATATATATATATATAATGTGAAGGCAATAAGGATCAGGTGCAAGCTGCTGCTCCAAAGAAAACAAGAAAGAAAGAGAAGCTTCTTGTGCAAGAGTTGAAATATGTTGTATATATTTATATAATCTCAAATTGTGTTATTGGTAACAAATAATCTCAACAATGTTATTGGCAACAAAAAGATTTTTTAAACCAATTTAGAATCACAGACAGGACCAAACGCAATCATTTCAATGCATTCTGATGCTTTTTTTAAAATAAACAGAGTAAACACGGGTAGATGGTACTGTCAATGCAGATATAACGTCAGACAGCACAGACAGTGTTTTTGCATTATACTAACATAATGACTGAAATAAAACCATTTTAGACAGTTTCATTTGCTGTAAATACAACACCACTTACCTGCGTCTGCTACTGGATATAATTAGATACAAGATTAATTAGATACATATAATTAGATACAAGTTTTGTTTTGTAGTTCAGTCTATATTTAATAATGGACCATGGCATCTCATGGCATGCAACCCACCCAGACACTTAATGAAAGCCTGTAGTTAAACCTGTGTGTTTATATTAACATTAGTGCTTACTTTCCGATTTCCTCATATTTTCAAGATATTCTGCACTGCTATAATCCTCCATTTTGCCCGTGATATTTGACACGCAGGTCTGAATAATAAAATAGCAGGGAAATGTCGGGCTTAAAAAATGCAGTGAATAAACGCTGTGGTGTGAATAGGCCTTTAATAAACATTGTAGTGTAAATATCCCTTTACTATTCAACTAAAGGCAAGTGTAGTCGAGACTCAAGTGCATGTCGTATGCCGATGTCAGAATTATTAACTCATTCCACTATGTTTACACTATAGGTACCTAAACATACTTTTAAGAGGCTGGAATTCATGTACAGATAGACAACAATGCAGGTAAGGATTTGGCCAAAAGATTTTTACTTTATTGAAAGGGAACTGCGTGTGTTGGAGCTTTTTCCCCAGTCTGTAAAAAAGGAGCATGCCTGTAGGTATTGCTCTCCAGTGTCAACACGACCTGCCCTGTACAGCACTTAAGGGATGTCTTTATATAGAACAAAACTGATGACTGCAGCATTCAGAGAAGGGAACAAGGAGCCGTTCCGTATTGTAAAACGCATGTCCTCCTCATCGTTAATGCTGCACTTACTTTTTATTCTCAACTGTGAGCTTTCATCTTAGCACAGTATTTTATTTTTTACCAGGAGAAAAACCATCTGAGCAGTCACAGGTTGTTTTCATGAGTCTCTGGGAACATTTCTACATTGTAAGCAGGTCAGTGTTATTGTTCTACGCTGTTCTTGGTTCTTCAAGTTTTATTACTTTTTTTTTACTTTTTGGGTTAAAACATTGAATTAAAGCAAAACAAAAATTACAAAATGGGGAACAGTCTGTCTTTACTATTGCACATTCAGACAGACAAAAAAAGGGAAAAATCCAGGTAAATCAGGTCATAGCCCTAACAAATAACCCCATATTCCTAACCAACAGTAATCCAGATTTTCAGATTGTAAACATTCTTCAATGTAATATGGATTGCTTTCCTGATCATTGTTTAATGAAAGAAAGACATCCTTTATACTGGATATCAGGTTAAAACGTTTGGAGTTTGATTGAAATCAGGTTAAATCTGAATTTATATCATTCCATTTGGGTGGTTGAAAAAAGGGCTTCATCGGGTATGTTCCCTTAGCTTTTTGGTAGTTATACTAGATTAGCCATGTTGAAAAAAAGTAAAGGTTTATAATATTGTGCTCGCTGGGCATACGATGGTGAATATCAGAGAGTTTACAGTGCAGGAAGAATATGGAGTTCCTGTGCACTCACAGACTTGATATAACACAATGTCTGGAACTAAATTTTGCATTGTGGGGTCTGTCTCTGTGGAATCCCCTCAATTCACACAATAAAACCAAATTGCTTGTATTTGTCTTATTCATTTCTCCATTGCCCATTAATTTCACCTTGGTTTTCATGCACATTTGAAGGTGTTTTTATCCCTTAATTCCACCCCTGAGCTGTCGGTTCAGGACAGTTTCAGGGGTTATTAAGGGTTCAATCACTTGCTTTCATGCCTTACTTGTGGTTTAAGAGGTTTAGGAGTTGCTAGCTGAGAAGTGATTGCGGCAGAAACCACCACTGTGAAGAAGACACATAAGAACATAAGAAGGTTTACAAACGAGAGGAGGCCATTCAGCCCATCTTGCTTGTTTGGTTGTTAGTAGCTTATTGATCCCAGAATCTCATCTCGCAGCTTCTTGAAGGATCCCAGGGTGTCAGCTTCAACAACATTACTGGGGAGTTGGTTCCAGACCCTCACAATTCTCTGTGTAAAAAAGTGCCTACTATGTTCTGTTCTGAATGCCCCTTTGCCTAATCTCCATTTCTGACCCCTGGTCCTTGTTTATTTTTTCAGGTCAAAAAAGTACCATGGGTCGACACTGTCAGTACCTTTTCGATTATAGAATGAATCAGGTCGCAGCTTAATCTTCTTTGCTTGAGACTGAATAGATTCAATTCTTTTAGCCTGTCTGCATATGACATGCCTTTTAAACTCAGAATAATTCTGGTCGCTCTTGTTTGCACTCTTTCTAGACCAGCAATATCCTTTTTGTAGGGAGGTGACCAGAACTGAACACACCATTCTAGATGAGGTCTTACTAATGCATTGTAAAGTTTTAACATTACTTTCCTTGATTTAAATTCAACACTTTTCACAATATATCCAGGCATCTTGTTGACCTTTTTTTATAGCTTCCCTACATTGTCTAGATGAAGACATTGCTAAGTCAACATAAACTCCTAGGTCTTTTTCATAGATTCCTTCTTCAATTTCATTATCTCCCATATGATATTTATAATGCACATTTGTATTGCCTGTGTGCAGTACCTTACACTTTTCTTTATTAAATGTCATTTACCATGTGTCTGCCCAGTTCTGAATCTTGTCTAGATCATTATGAATGACCTTTGCTGCTGCAACAGTGTTTGCCACTCCTCATATTTTTGTGTCATTTGAAAATTTAACAAGTTTGCTTAATATATCAAAATTTAAGTTTATTGGACCAGGTCCGACATTACAGTTTTACCTTTCCAGTCCGATGTCGGACACTGTCCAACATCATCAAAAAGCACAGGTCTTTAGTCGTTTTTTCTCCAGAAAAAGCAGAGAAAACCTTTCAATGGTCGAGTGAGACTGATAGGAGCTGAATGAAACCAAAAAAAGTGCCATGCACTACAGAGATATCACAGACATAACAAAGGAGATAGCTGCTTCAGCATTCAGTGCTCAAATGATATCACAGACATTTTGCAGTTTCTTGAGATATTACAGTAATAAAATAATGACTTGGTTCACATTATTTAGGAGTTTGGTGATAAAACGAGTAATCAGGAGAGGATTTATCAGTATTCACGTCTATAAAGAGGTATGTGAAACATACAGCAAACAAGGGGTGGGGCTTGGCTGGACATATATATAGTACTGCTGTCCTTTTGTGATTCAATGCCTTTTAAATCTGTTTTACGCTGAAAAAAATATTTTAAAAAGAATATGTAAAATAAACAGTGTGTGTGAAAATAAATTGGACCTGACGCGCCTGACAAGTGCTGAATTAATGGACTGCAAAGGGTTAATGTCGATTAGGAATAGCAGAGGATCCCTGCGGTACTCCACTGGTTACCTCACTCCATTTTGAGGTTTCTCCTCTACATGATGCAGATGAAATATTGCAACGCTGTATAATGTACATAATATAAAGAGCGCTCCTTTAAATGACTGTAGATATTTGTCCATTAGATATAGTGGAGCTGTTCAGAGCCCTACAAGACACGTGTCATAAAGAGGCACAGCATTGTCTGACCTATAGCATTCAGGCTATTGCTTCTGTCTTTATAAACACAATAGGGATTGTTTCGACAGTTTATCTACACACTCTCAAGCTTATTGAACCAGGGTCATTTAAAACTACAAATCAAAAAGGTCACCTTGAGCATTGGACAGAAATTGACATAAGATGTGAGGTTTTTATTTTGTTCCATAGCATTGTTTTTTTAAATATCTGCATATCCAAAATTAATATTTTATAAAAGCAAACAAGCAGAATAACTAACTAACTAACTAACTATATATATATATATATATATATATATATATATATATATATATATATATATATATATATATATATATATATATATATATATAGAGTTACTGTATAGTCCAAATGTTGATCATGAAAGTAATCAGAATATGAGAGGGTCCGTGTTTGTGGTAGAGCAGTGGATTGAACCATGGCCAATACCTATGAGTGGTTTGGGGATGCTGTCCTGATCTGTGTTAAATGCTTTAAGTCTCCCTTTGAAGTAATCTGCACACCTGTCTCAGTTATGATTTCACCTGGTTAACCCACTGTCAGGTATTTATACCTCTCAAATCAGCACCCACTCATGCCACTTCATGTCACCAAAGAGCACCTGACTGAAGTCACACTCCAGAGCTGCCACTCCTCCTTATGACATACAGTGTACTGAAGCCAGTGCTGTGGGCTAGTTTCCCCTGACATTGAAAGTATCCTTTATAAAGCAGCTTACTTGGCTAGCATGTCAAGGTGCATTTATACAGGAACGTTTTAAAATCCTCTTTAAACACTGGCTGCAATCCATGACCTTTGAAATTGAATTGAAATGTAAACAACTGGGAGTAAGAATTTTACTTCATAACGGCTGATAACAGTAACTGTATTTATAAAGACTTGAGACGATTATTCTACTGTAGTAGTGCCAAAATATTTATTTAATAATTTAATAATTTAACCTTGCATCCTTTTTGCATCCATTTAGCAGCAGATGGCCATTGAAGACAGGTGTATCTCAGCAATGTGTTTTTATGATGAGCACTTACTTGCAAAAGGTGATTATGAACAAGTGCTCAGCAGACAGCTGCTTAAGAAATTACATCCAAAAGGACTGACATTAGTTTTGCATTTAAGTGTACCTTGGGCACACTGCCCAGTGTTCCGGGTATGGGTTTCCTTTTTGACTTTCTATAATTGGATGAGTTCAGTTTCTTCATTCATTACCTGTGCTGCTGCCCTCTGCCCTAGATTTGCATTTGAGTTTCATTAGTTAGAACGCAAGTTTCTCTCCTGTTAGAGGCCCCACCCCACCCGTTATAACAGCATGTCTAGCGGCGGGAAGAACACTTTGGAAACAAATTCAAAGAAAGCAGCAACCACTTGAGCATCCTGGTTTGGATTGCATATGGAAGATACCTTCTGCTTTTGCAGCCTCTTTTAGCACTGGAAACACACTGAAAGAATGATGTCAAGCAGCACAGCAGCATTCATTTAAAGGGATGATAGTTAAAAATTCTGGCACGATTGATACCAAGGTCTCTGTCTCTAGTTTCTAATTTCTGATATTCGATTCCAAGTGTAAATACTCTTGGCCCTGTATATTGCAACATCCGTTTTGCTTGAGAATGCCTTCAAAGAGTCATTAAGATGCTGTACTGGTCTCTAAGGTGTGTAGGCAGATAAATGTGAAAGTTTCAAAAGGCTGGAAGGTGTGGTAGAGGATAAATGTTAAAAATTTAAAGTAGCTCAGGCAAACGCTATAACCTGTAGAAATCTACCGTCTTCATAAGCCTCTTATAAAAAATAAATATGCCATGGTATGTTGGTCCGAGTAACAAGTATAAACTAATATCCATAATAATTACAGTACAAAGCCTATTACTCATAGGACAGTAATACCCAACACTAATGATAAGCAATCTCTATCAAATAATGTTAATGCACTGCCTGGTCATTTTCTGAGTGCAAGAAATGTTTTTTAATAGCATTTCCAGTATCAGCCTTGCCCACCTCTGAAAACTATCCTGCTACAAATACAGGTATCTTTCAGCAAACAGCAACAACCAACCAACACATCTAAATGTTATACAAACAAACACTACATCATCAACATGAATAAGATTGTGTTTCATAAAATCAAGTCACCTATTGCAGCCACAGCTGGCCAAGTTCTTATAGTCTCAGGAAATTATTTTCTGATCTTTGGTGTGGTTCTCTCTTAATACTGTATATCTGAATGAATCAGTATATTCAAGATAAGACCCGGGGATCTGGAGAAAACCTGGATGAGTGGTCATTTTCTGCTCTGGTTTACACTGTGGATGAAATGCTTCACTTTCTATTTTCTAATAAACTGTGGCCCCAAACCCTATTTTCAGCAATCTGTTTAAAATCGGTAGTTTAAATTAAACAGTTACATTATGATAAATGCAATAATAAGAATAAAGCCTGTGGCAGAAGCTGAGGGTGAAAAAGCAATCATTCTGTTTGTAATGGGCATATTTTCAATGTAACATAGCAATATGGCAAATGTTAATGAAAACAAGAAGCATTTATAATAGACACTAGATAAATATATACAGTTTCCCAGTGTAAATGAACTATTTTACATTTCCATTTTATCACAAAGACAGGGAACCACTGTGTTGTTCTTTGGGGGGAGGGAGCCAAACATTCTTTTACAATTTAATTCTTACGGATGAACCACAAACTAAAAACTTCTCGTTAACTTTAAAAAAAGCTGAGAGGGAGAGACAGAGCTAGGAGCTGAAGGAGAGAAAAATGATTGGTAGATGACAGCTCAACTAAACAAGCATGAGAATTTGCTAGAGAAATAAATTATCAGGTAAATTAGATTAGAATGAAAACTAAATTAGATATGATGTCTATATGTGCCTTTCGGAAATACCGGCAATCTTTTAATCCGAAGAGAACATGCTAGCTTTATGGAGTTTAATTTCTTATCCGAAGCTGATCAATATCAAGGCCAGTAGAAATAAGCTTCCCATCGAAACCGAGATGTTTATTTCTAGCCGTTTGTGAGCAGAATTGAGCAGTCACAACCTCCAGTGTTAAAATGTAATGACTCTGCCCTTTAGCAGATGCTACAGGCTCACATATGCATTAAGGGTTTCAACCCCTGTATGTGTATCATTGCAGATGGAGGCTTATACACAACACTTGGGAGAGCATGAGTGAGGGGCGCCTTCAGACACAGAAAAGGTGAAAAAGTCCCTGAAAGTGCTGCAAGATAAAACCATTCCACTCAAACAAGCTGCAAGGCTTCACATTATATTTGGTGTATTGTTTGACTAAGAAATACAGCTGACAGTGATATTCACAGCCTTCTCTGCCATTGTTCTGTGCTGATGGTTGTGACTCTCCCTCCCGCACACTCCTCTTTGTGATTTTGCAGCCCAAAGCTATCATTAACAATTTGCAAATATTGCTTTTCATTAAACCCCAAACTTGGCATGTGCACAATTGTTTGTGTGTGTGTGTGTGTGTGTGTGTGTGTGTGTGTGTGTGTGTGTGTGTGTGTGTGTGTGTGTGCATTTATTTGCCTGCAGATTGAAGGTTCTTCACATTGCTACAGGAATGCATTTCTTGTGCATCAGATTTAAAACTCATGTCTTTTCTTAGTTATTTGTGGCTGTGACACAGTCAATCTTTCCGTATTATGAAAGCTTTGCCCTCCAGGCCAAAAGCCATTTATTTTTGTCTGTGCAATCCAAGTGAGATTGACATCCAGCAGCCCAGAGAACATGAAGATCTGATCCTCGACTTCAACTCAGTCTATAACAAGCCTGTCAACAAAGCCAAAATGTTAATCTTTTTTATTTTAAAATAAGATGTTTAACCCTCCCATGGCATCTGGTTCGTGAACCTCTAGCACTGACTTGTCTTCTTGACAGCTGTACTGCATACCCTTTTTCTGTTCCTGTTTAATCTCAACACTCAAAGATAAAGGCAGTTTGGCAGGGTGCAGTATGCTCCCTCATTTATTGGTGGAGTTCAGCCTCCTGACAAGTGGTGACGCTGTGTGCGCTAACTAGAGGAAAACCGCACATGTGCTACAGACCCCATTTCCTTAAGTCCTTGTTGGGTTAGCTGCACCTGTTCCTTAGAGATAGGTGTAGGACTGATTTAACGGGTGGTCTGAAGTGTATAGGGGAGGTGCTAGGGAGTTTGTTGTGCTGGGGATGCCAGGAGAGAGGAGCAGAGTGAGATATATAAAAAGTTGCTTGCTGCCTGCCCTTGTGTTGTGAACAGTGTTTTCAGGATTGCTCAGGATATTGTTACACAGAACTACCCGAGTGAACTCATGGGTGGATTACCTGGCTGATGACGCCTGCGTTTCCGCGGATCCCTTGCAAGTGCCCTTGCTGGTACTTGGATCTCCTCACCACAGCAAGTCCACACATAGCACTGATGTTCTGATCCTCCGATCTCACAAGCCTAAAGCCAGAATCGCTTTTACGCCGAGCAATCCAGAGCAGAGGTGGGCGGGGCTACCGATCCCAGAGAACAGAGATCAACTGTGCTTTTATCCACTGTGCTCGGTGTCTGGCCAGTAGGGTTCACTGTTGCGCGATGAGGAGAAGCAGTCCCTGCTGGTTTCCCACCCTCCACCCCGGGAGCATCAGAGCCAATGTGACGCCCTCTTCGGAGTCCCCAGCAAAGTTTGGTCTCTTTGCACAGCCTGGACATGAACTGGCGCCATCCAAGCACTGCCATATATTTATATTTTATATTTCAACACCCAGTTTGTAACTGTGACATCACAGTAATTCAGAGCTCCCCACATGTAAATTGTTAATTTAACACTAGAACCGCCATGGTAGTCATTTTGATGGTTTGAGGTTTTTGTGCTATGCGGTTGTCTGTTTATGACTATTAAATACCCTGATGCCGTTTGAAAGGCAGGATTGCAAAAATAAGGACATTATAATCCCACCCACCTAGCACTGTCAAAGCAGTCATTTGACTGCCTTTTACAATACATGTTTTTATTTTTTCATTTGAAATGTTTATTTTATTATAGTTTTTCATTTTTTGAAGTAGTGCTTTATATGTAGTAAGTTAGAAGAAACCCTTTTGTGTTTAATTGTTAATTTAAATATGGTGTTTCGGCTGTGCAGGTGTTTGATATGATATTCATTTTGATAATGCTTAAAATGTAACCCTATAATGACTGCCAGTGGCGGTTTTAGTAAACACCAGATATACAGAAAACACAATGGTCCTTCGTGGGCACCTTAAAAATAATCAGTTTACCAGTAATTATTTTTAGTATAACGATATAGAAGTTTTTTAGACGGGGAACTAAAAAAAAAAAAAATACCTTAACAAATTAAATCTTTAATTATTATCAGAAAGTCTCATGTGACAAATTTTTGTGCACTGTTTATGCACACTACCCACTACCAAGAATTACAAAACATTTACCAATGTATTATGACACATTTATTAATGTATTATTAAACATTTATCAATGTATTATGACACATTTATCAATGTATTATGACACAATTATTGAGGCATTATTATACATTTATTAATGTATTATGACACAATTATCAATGTATTATGACACAATTACCAATGTATTATTACACATGATCAAGGTATTATTACACATTTAACAAGGTATTTTCTCAATGTGCATTTTTTATTTTAAATGTACATCCCAATTAATTCATTCTCCTTTTCAGGACAGTTTGGAACAGTTCAGTTTTTCTTAACTCACATTTTGGAATAGCAGTGTCACAAAGACGGCTGTACTGGGTGATGTCTGACCAGAAACCAGGAACCAGGAAATAAACAACAGAGAGGTGGAGTTTTGGGGAAGCTGAGCGAATGGTCTTGTTCAGCATTTAATAGTGAACAGACAGTAAATAAAAAGATTGTAACAAAAACAGTACACGGCACATGAGGCCAAAATAAGCAGACAAACAAAACTGACTATACAGACAAACACGGTGAGCTGATATTTTAACTACTGTTATTATTATTATAATTATTACTACCTCCGTCTCCAATCCCGTTCTCCACTCACCGAACACACAACCAGAGTGAGTGAAAACATGCTGCTTTTCTGCAGCTGCACCAAGACTCGACTGCTAATCAATCATTCAAATGGAGTCTCGGTACAACTGCACATGAATTAATAAAATGCAATTCCCCGTGCTCACATATTATTACTTTTTACTTGCACATGAAGTGCTGGGCAATCCTCGTGCCTAAATACAAATATACATTTTAAACACTCGTGTTACACAGACCCGTTTACATCCCGTGTACCAAATACTATACACCAACATTAACACACAACATATAGCACAAAATACACACAGGGGCGGGCACTTTGCCACAAGCAGTTATTTCAAAGACAAACTATAGATGAAAAGTTGCTGCTGTCTCTTGGTATCTTATCACCTCAAACTTGCGCCGATGGTCTGGCTGCAATCAGACTTCGTGATACCAGGATTCAGCAGTCCACCTATAGCGTTGCATTTTAAATATCTGCATAACCGAAATTAACATAAAAAAATAAAAGTGACTTTAAGTACCTTTGCTGGTTTGGACCCCTATTTTGCAAGGCCATGTGAATAAAAAGACTAATCTACCGCGTGCCTCCACTACGGCCCTCACTGCCTTCTTCCTTGCTTCATATGATCACTGACCTGTCCTAACAACTGTGGATTTTCATGCTGTTATGATGCCAGAATACAAACCTAGTTCCCATTGCTCCAGACGTATCACTACCATACTTTATGCTCAGTCTCTTCTGTGTATTAACAATAAAGAGACAGCTTAAGAATGCATTGCTAAATTATTTATTTCTTATCTCCCAGTCTTTCATTTCCATGTGCATTATTAAATGTATAAGTTATAGTTCTTGCTATGTCCAGAATATTTTGCTTCAATTTAAGGAGCCTTTAAATAAATGTACAGTATTAACTGGTATATAAATAGCTCATATAAAAGGAAGATTTCTGCGCATTCATTCACAGCATGGCTTTGCCACTTGGTTGCTATGGGAGACCTCCGGTTTGGAGCAATTGTGTCTAAATTGTTTTCGGTTCAGCCACCTTCTTCTTTCAGTCTCTTCCTGTAGAGAAATGCACATGATGAAGAACAATCCCATTGCATCTCTTGGTTGACAGAGTGTGAGTGCTTGAGTTGGTTGATAGAGCGCTATTACATGATTTTATTTGCTTTTTTTCCACCCAGTGCTGATTCAGAAAGATGAATCAAAACACAGCCTGTGCTTTTATGAAAAATATTTTCATAAAAAATCCAAACACATTTCTGTTAGGTGCTGCTGCTGTATATTTACTTTTCAGATACCTGTATGTACATAAACGAGCGGATATTCTGTGGTATGTACAGTAGAAACACATCTACGTACTGTCTTGCACTACATTCCAGTTGTACACAGATCTACCAGTTAATTACATTACATGTGGTGACAAGTGTCAATATACTGCTTAATAACTACATTACAACATAAGAGTACAGAGTTAATACATTTGTAACCATGGTGTTGTTTAGGGGGCAGGAGAAAGGACTCCTCCCCTTTTAATCAGCTTGCTACTGAAATCCCTAGTTGCTACTTAACCCTTTACGGTCCATTCAGCGCTTGTCAGGCGTGTCACATCCAATTTATTTTCACACGCGCTGTTTATTTTACACGCTCTGTTTTTCAGAGTAAAACAGGTTTAAAAGGCCCTGCACGGCAAAAGGACATCAGTCCTGAATCTCCAGCCAAGCCCCACCCCTTGTTCGCTGTATTTTTCACATACCTCTTTATAGACGTGCATACTAATAAATACTCTTCTGATCGCTCGCTTTATCACCAAACTCATCAATAATGTGATCCAAGTCATTATTTTATTACTATAGCATCTCAAAAAGCTCTGAAAATGTCCATGATATTCTCTGAGCGCTGGATGTGGAACATCTCCTTTGTTTGTGTCCTTGTTTTCTCTGTGGTGCAGGGGCTAGTTATATTGCTCAGATACGCCCCCTTTTTTTTGGCTTCATTCGGCTCCTATCGGTCTTATTCGGTCATTGAAAGGTTTTCTCAGCTTTTTCTGGAGAAAAAACAACCAGAGACCTGTGCTTTATGTCTTTTTGATGATGTCGGACAGGGTGGGGAAAGGGAAAATTGTTGTCGGACCTGGTCCAACATAGGACCGCAAAGGGTTAAACCCCTAGTCTGTTGCTGCCTTCCCCCACAGTACGAAGCCTTGGTGTACTTCTTGATAGCAACCTCTCTTTTGATGCCCACATCTCCTCTGTGGTCAAATTTTCATTCTACCATCTTCGAAACATCTCCAAAGTCCATCCCTACCTTTCCCTCCTGGATGCGGAGATACTTTGTCATGCATTTGTCTCCTCTTGACTCGACTACTACAACTCTCTACATGGTGGTCTCCCGACACACACCATAAACCGACTTGCCTTCCTACAGTACACATATGCTGATTTAAAGAGTCATTTTATCATCTAAATTGCCCTAATATTACAGTATATCACATTTTCACTTCTTGAAAATTTTAACTGTTATAAAGACTTTATTGGTTAAGGAACATCTTTAGATTTTGACCTGGTGAATTTGGGTGTCATGTTGTAGTCTCTAATCAACATTTAATTTCTACTTCTCAGGGCAGGATGGGGTAAATGAAGCCGACTGATGGTATTGCAGCAAAAAGGGTTAATGTTTTTCTCTCTTCCTGGTGTGCTTACCCCAATTCCCCAGGTTAGCTGAAATAATGTGCCAACTCAGGCTCTGTACCTGACCCATACTGATCTTCCAACCACTCCTAACAAGATCATATCAATACGCTAAGGCGTTATCGACAGGGAAGACTGTTTCCCACAATGCTAAGAATAGGAGTGTGCTTTGAAGACATTCTTCTGTATACAAAGGTTGTTTTGTATGTGGGAGGAGGGTCTGGGTGTGGAATGGATTTTTTACATGAGTGAAGTTGACAAGGTTCTAGTGCGTGTCTTTGTGTTGGTTTTAAGATTTATTCTGAGAATATAACAAAAAGTCAATATATCTAAGCTTTTTCTCCAATTGATTTCCTTTTTGGTATAGAAAATGGATCTTTCAAGTTATATTACACATCTCAGGTACTGAAAACCAGGTTATATATTTTGAGTATGCTATTTTACAAACTGGCTTTATTTATTTTATATGTATTTATTTATGTATGTATGCATGTATGTATTTATGTATTTAGTGTACCCAATTATCCCCCCATTCCTTAGTTTAGAATGTCTAATTATGTTCCCTAAACACATCCCTGAAAGTCAATGGATACTGAAAGTCAATGGATGGTCAATGGATGCTGAAGGTCAATGGACTGGGTAACCCTCCCAAACCCCATCTAGCCACTGGTACTTTTACCGTACATTTTACATGTTTTTATTTCTATATATACACAACTATATAACACTGTTTTAATTGAGTGTATTTATAGTCCTAAGTTCAGTATATAAACTGCAGCACAATTCCCTGTATTTCTATTTACAGTAAGCACAGTTTTCATTGTGTGTAAGCAGTTACTAAGTACAGTACATTGCCGTTAATAAAACAAAAATAAAACGTTAACCAGCGTTGTTTTTCAAATGATTGGTTTTGACATCTCTTCAGAAGTAGTTTCTTACTAATTATTCATGACCCAAGCCAGTGATCCCCAGACCCAGCTCTGCATGTCTTCTGAGGACTGAGGAGAGGAGGGCTGAATCCAAAGTGCAGTGGGAGCACAATAAAATAAATAAATACATGAATAATAACATAGCAAAGAGAAATGCTGAAGCAATGAAAGACATTCTGTTCAATTAAAAACAGCTTCCTCTGTCTTCTTTGAATTATTCCGGATTGCTTGCGAGTTCTACATTATTGTCCTATTAGTTTGAAAGGAACCGCAAAAGATAATTAATCAGGAGAGATAATGTGAGCTGAATCAGTAATAATTTGCATTATTTAGATGATTTTTTGTTTTCAAATTCCCTGCAGGTTTTCTGCACAGCCGCCTAACTATGCAGAATTGTAATTTACTTAGGAGCAGCGTTATAGCAATTTTCACATTTTTAATTTAATGCCAAACTTCCTGATTAATGATCTCAAACTGACAGCCAGGGTCTTTTTCAACCTGCTTTTATCTATTGCATTAGCTTCTTTGGAACCCAAGGGCAGTGTGCACCTTTCTAGCTCTGATTGACCTTATCAGGGAATGCTTTTTATTCCTGATAACAATAATTAAAAACAAAATCCCTTCAGAATCTCACTTAGGCATTCATTGTTACCTGGCCTGTAGTCAAATGAACTGCGCTCTAAATAGCTAATTGGTGAAGAGGGAAGGGGGTTCTTAACATTTTTATCCAACCTTCCCTTTCAATCAGTGCAAAAGTCTTCTCTGATTATCCACTCCTGACTGCCAGGGACTAGAAGGAAGTTAATTCCTTCAAGAATACAGTAGCTCTTGGCTTGGCTTCCCTGGGTTTTGAATCACCCCTGGTCTGTATTCAATTTGACTGTTTGCTGTTTTTTAAAATCTGATTTACTCTGCCTGTCTGGCAGATACGGGGCTGTGAGTTTATGACTTTTCTAAATATATGAATTAATTATCCTGACAAAGTATGAGATGCGGGGTTGCAAAAAATAAGCTAGTTATAATACCCTGTGACAAAGATGGCTGTAGTGGGGACGTCAGACCAGAAGAAACACACAGTACTGAGAGAGGAAATGATAAATGGATGCGCTGCTGCGCGTTTTATTATTATAAAATAAAACAGTACAAAAAAACAGGACCCGGCACTGGCAGCCAAAACAAAGAGACAAACAAAAAACAAACTACACAGACAAACGTGGTGAGCTGATACTTTAACTTTAACTATTCTTATCGCTACCTCTGTCTCCAATCCCGTTCTCCAGTCACCAAACACACCCCCAGTGAATGAAAACATGCTGCTTTTATGCAGCTCTACTGAGACTTGATTGCTAATCAATCATTCAATTGAAGTCTCGGTACAACTGCATGTGAATTAATAAAGTGAAATTCCCCGTGCTCACATATTATTACATTTTACTGTGCAATCCTTGTGCCTAAATACAAATATACATTTTAAACACTTGTGTTACACAGACCCGTTTATATCCTGTGTACCAATGACTATACACCAACATTAACACACAACATACACCACAAAATACACACAGGGGCAGGCACTTTGCCACATACCTTCATACCTAAAACTACCAGACCGGTCAAATTGACCACTACATATAAAACAATTGTATTTTACTTATACGGTGCAGTATTCTATTTTATTATTTGAATTTATCAGTCAGGACTGTGCAGGTGATGTATTGAACTGTGATTAGATCAGTTTGGAGCTGCGAGGCAGCTTGCAAAACTTGATTCCCATGCCCCTATCATGTCTGTCAAAAATTCAGGACATAATTTAGAAAATAAAGCATATTTTAAATAAATACTTTGTATTTTCATTTTATTTGGCAATGCTGGTAAACACATTTCCATATGCACATACACGATTTCTATTCTTAACTGCAGACAAATAAATAAATAAATAAATAATAGGGAATTAATCAGGGGCGAGTTTATGTTTATGAATCAGTGAAAGTTTCACGCCGTATTGCACACTGTACACAAAATGGATCGATTTGTGGTGCGCAAAAAAAAAATAAGAAAATAAAAAAAGACTCCCTTTCGAACACTGATCGAGCCTCGCACTGAAGCTCGATCAATGTTTTTTGCAATAGCAAGCAAGCCCAAACTGTGTACTAATAAAACATGTCTTTAAAAAATAGTCTGCCGAGGTGGTCGTTAGTTTAGACTTGACTGTAGAAAGCGTTCAATAATGCCTAGTTATCAACAGCATTTTGCTGTCGTTCACTCTTAGTGCATGCTGATGGCATGCAGCTTCATATTTCTGTGAAACCTGGGGATACCTCTGTCATTTCTGATTTATGTAAAATTATCTGAATGATGTAAAAATCTGGATGTCTCAAAATCGTTTGCAGTTAAACTCAGATAAGACAGAAGTTTTGATTTTGGGTTCTCAGCAACAGCTACAATTTGCCAATTCTCTAAACACAGAGTAGAGTAATTTAAATCCAAACCCAAAATCAGAGGCCAGGCATTTGGGATTCATATTGTATTCAGATTTTTGTTTTGAGGCTCATAGCCGTCTTTTTATCATCTACAAATTTTGCTAAGATTAGGTCTTGTCTTTCATTGAGAAGCTAATTCATGCTTTAGTCTCATCTAGACTCGATTACTGCTGTGCTCTTTTTGCTGGTTTACCAGACCATGCCTTTTCACTGTTACAATTTGTTCAAAATGCAAAAAAAAAAAAAAGACGTGACCACATAATGTAAAGCCTGTGCTTGCTTCTCTGCACTGACTTCCACTAAGATATAGAGTTGATTATAAGATCCGACTTTTGACTTACAAAACATTGCGTGGCCTGCCATCTGATTATCTAAAAGAGCTTTTGCCCCTATATGTACCGAGGCGTGCTTTAAGGTCGGCTGATTCTGGTCTTCTGTCCCTCCCAAAGATTAAGACAAAAGGAAAGGAGAACGACCTTTCAGTTCCAATGCTCCCAGAATATTGAATAAACTACCATCTGACACTAGCACTAACAAAATGTTAAAAGTGTTCTTCCCTTTGTATTTCTCTACTAATATTGATTTTTTTGGGGGGTGGGTTTGATTTATTTTGCATTAACCTTTTCATTTTTTTGTATTGTTTTAATTCATTTGTTTGCAATTTTTGTTGTATGAAAGCCATCTTCAGGAGACCTGCACACAGAGCTGTATTCCTCTACAATGCTGAAGCAGTCTGACTGCACTCTAACCGTTTACAAGTGCAAGTGAAAGAACAGAATTATACTCAGCTCCCTTCATCTATCAGTTACCATCGGGACTGGTGAAACAAACAGGAGACTGTGGAGTTTTATAATACAACAAAGCATGGACATTTTAGGCCAGATGGTATGGAAATACTCAGTGAAAGCTGGGTCTCGCAGATGTCTTGTTCATTTGTTTTACAATGTATTGGATCTTGCAGCCATCATCTCTTTTATTATTTACAATGAATGATGGGCAAGAAGAGTTGAAATGATTTATAGTGCAGCTAGCCGAAGAACTTCACCAGGACATTTTCAACAGAAGATGAGTGCAAAGCAGGTGCCCGCAGCTGAAGTTAGTGACCCCGGTGCCAGCCGCAAGCGACGACAATGCCAGGTGCCAAATGCAATGGTAACAAGACTCTTGATAGCTGTGCCCAATGCACAAAGGCAGTGTGTGGAAAGTGCACTGCATGTGTGGAGAAATGCAACATCTGTGTGGATTGTGCAAACACTTAGGCTTCTTTGAGAACAATCGATTGTATATAGAGCCCATTTAGTATCAAATGTTTGTTTTTTATTTACATAGTTCCGGTTGCCTAGTTGCTCTTTGTATATAAACCCGTTTCTTTTTAAATGTTTCTTTTTTTTTATCATTTTTTACAGTTGTGCTTTATATTATATATCTTCTTAACTTCTGTTTTAATTTATTTACATGTTTTGGTTGTGCAGATGTTTTATATGATATGCCTGAATAAAACTACAACTTGTTTTTCCTTTCTTTATAATATATGAATATTTTTCATAAGGCGGTCATGGTAGTTCTAGGTGTGTGTATAACTTCGGTAGTTCTTATAGCAAACATGTATGTTTTATTATAAAATGATATCTGGGACTACAGGTAGAAACTCTTCCTGGGGAATTTCATCTCAGCTGTGTCTTCGGGGTCAGAGATTGTCATCATGTTCAAATTGTTTCAGTCAATAGAGGAGGCAGCCTGTTGGTTAATGACAAGGAAGAATTTGTCGAAGAGGTGGAGACATTTTAACTTTCTAGGAAATTACTTGGGAACTGCAAGGTAGCAAGACTACCTGGGGATAAGGCACGTAAACTGAAGAGCAGGGCAGCAGATATCATTGTTTTAATAATGAAAAGTTTGCTGTAGCATGTGCTTCTTTCTAAACTGCGAATGTGAGATATACAAAGCAAATAGAAGGGCACAACGGGTATGAAAATAATATGTTAGCTACAACCACTATATCTCTACTGTAGGTCACATCCCAATTAGTAGCAGTGGGTCTTGTGCACAAATACATAAATACAATTCTACACATACAACTAATTTTCTTTCTGGTACCAAATATGAATAAACTTGAAAAGATAGTTACCTTGTTTGGTATTAAATCAATGAAACCAAATGACAAGCAAAAGAAAATACATGGTGTTGATGCTTTCAGCTTTGGACTATTTGCAGATTACCCTTATAAATGTTTCCGGTAACACTTTATATGAAGTGTCTCTAATTACTTTGTATTGACATAGTAGTTACCTTGTAAATACATGTGCACTTAGACATAATTACAATGCTATCATGCATAGTTACAATGCACTTAATGTTTATGCATTATGTATGATAGATCCCCAGTGCAAATTTACAGGTGTAAACTTTTATAAGGGAACAGGTAGCCCTGCAGCTTTTATAAAGCTATAGAAAGGGAAATAACTGTTATTGTTAAAATTATTTTTTCAACTAATTAGCTAGGGCGCCAGAATCACTGTCAAGCCTTCTTAAGGTGTCCTGGGCTAGTCGACGAAACACCAAGGATAGAAGGTGCCCACTTGAAGACCCCAGAGCAGTACCCTACTTGCCTCAGTCTAGACAGTTGTCATGCTGATGCGCTAGGGAGTCCTCACGGTGACTGATCCCTGGAGCCAGCATTGCAGCCGTTGTGTTGCTGATGCGTCAGGGAGGCAAAATAGGCTGATCCCTGGAGCCAGCATTACACTTCAATGCTAAGCAGAAGGATATCTACATCATCAAATGGAAAGAAACACAAATGGATCACATTTCCTTGCTTGACTTCCTCTCACTCTTTCAGTGAATGTGACTTTGTAGTGGCAGTTCTGCTGCTTTCTTTTTTATTGATGAACATGGCTAATTGCTGCATATATACAATTACACTATGTAACACAATTTTTGTTCCTGGGTAGGAAGTGTTATTTCCTAATTGCTTATGCCTCAAAAGTATAGAAAATGGCTATTATTCCCCACAAACTTTGCTTTTGTGACCAGGGCAGTGATATTTTGAAATTTACCTATTTCCAATGAGAAAACAGGCGAATTTGTGTCTTTTCATTCACATAAAGTCAGAAAAAAACAACATATGAATCCAAATTAACATGTATTTATACTAAAGTAATACAAAAATGACCACAAAAGATTTAGAAGTGGGTAGTTTTTCGAGATTTACGATTATACTGTAAATCACTTTCATGAATCAACCCCCAAAGGTAGTCTCCCATCATGTTCTCGTTATACTGTCCTTGGTAGCGGCATTCAAAGTCCAGTATATCCTGGTGGAAGCACTCGTCTTGCTCCTCTGAGTATGCTCCCATGTTCTCCTTGAATTTATCAAGATGAGCATCAAGGATATGGACTTTGAGGGACATCCTACAGCCCATTGTGCCATAGTTCTTCACCAGAGTCTCAACCAGCTCCACATAGTTTTCAGCCTTGTGATTGCCCAGGAAGCCCCGAACCACCGCGACAAAGCTGTTCCAAGCCGCTTTCTCCTTACTAGTGAGCTTCTTGGGGAATTCATTGCACTACAGGATCTTCTTTATCTGTCGTCCGACGAAGACACCGGCTTTGACCTTTGCCTCAGACAGCTTAGGGAAGAAGTCTTGAAGGTACTTGAAGGCTGCCGATTCCTTATCTAGAGCTCTGACAAATTGTTTCATAAGGCCCAATTTGATGTGCAGTGGTGGCATCAGCACCTTCCGAGGGTCCACCAGTGGCTCCCACTTGACGTTGTTCCTCCCCACAGAGAACTCGGTCCACTGTGGCCAGTCTCGCCTGTGGTAGTGCGCCTTGGTGTCCCTGCTGTCTCAAAGGCAAAGATAGCAGGGAAACTTGGTAAAACCGCCTTGGAGACTGTGATGAGTCAAAGGGGTTTCGGTCTGCAATTCAGCCTCCCAACAGTAGAAGGCATCAAACCAACTCGGGATTTCCCTTACCAAGGTCTTGTGACCATGACAAAAGTCATCTTTTTAAGGGGCGGCACCTTGGTGAGGGGCGGAAGTACGAGTATGTAAATTCCAGCCACTGGAGCCAAGTGAAATTAAGGATACCTGTCAGTTTGGGATTGGTGATCCACTGACTACCGGGGCGGGGTTTGCATACTAAAGGGAACGTGCTACTGTGTTCGGGGTTGGTCCTAAGGAATAGAGGCGGGGAGAAACAGGCTGGAGGAGGACTTGGTTGTTGTGGACTGTGTCACGAACGGGGGCTTTACTAACTGGTTCTTTTCTGTTTTTATTCCTTTTGTTTTATTTTTTGGATTAAAGCAGAACGCGACGAGGACTAAGAGGCTCCCGTTCCTTTGTTTTTGATTACTCCCGCACTCCCTCCCTCACATCCTTTTTTATTATTTTTTCTTTTTTTCTCGTGTAATATTAAATAAAATTTTAATTGTTACACGTAAATCACTGTCTGGAAAATCCATTTGTACTCACACGCCTCACAGAGACCCATCAGGAATGCCACCATTTTGAAGTCTCCTATGACCTCCCAGCCGTACTCATCATACTTCAAGGAGTCCAGCAAGGTCTTGATGCTGTTGTAATCCTCTTTGAGGTGCACCAAGTGAGCCAGGGGAAGAGACGGGTACTTGTTACCATTATGGAGCAGCAGGGCTTTGAGGCTCCTGGATGAGCTGTCAATGAATAGGCGCCACTCATTCTGGTTACAGGCGATTCCGATTGCCTCGAACAGACTGATCACATTGTGGCAGAAGCAAAGCCCATCTTGACAGGTGAAGAAGCCGGTAAAAGGTTGGTGACGCTTCCTCTGATCTGCGACTTGCACACTTTCATCCAACAAGTTCCACTGCTTGAGCCTAGATGTCAAAAGCTCGGCATTGGACTTGGTGAGACCAAGATCTCTAATCAAGTCGTTGAGGTCTTTTTGGTTGGGGTAGTATGGGTTTCTCTCCTCAGCTCCACCTCTGAAATTGTCATCTGGATCTATAACATCTTCCTCACTCTCTGACTTGCTGCTCTCTTCTAAAGACTGCTGCTCTCTCTTCGGAGGAGTGGGTACGGGGAACTCATGGCAGTGTGGCACCGGGGCGATGGATGAAGGAAGGTCCGGATACGTGATAGCAGGTGCATTCTTGCCAGTCCGACATTTGGAAGGGTCCACCATGCAGAAGGAGAAGTTGCTTGAGTGGTCAGTGGGTTCCCGCCAAATTCTTGGGATAGCGAACTTCATGGCTCTGTTTTCCCCTCTGTACCATCCTACAAAAATTCATTTATTTCACCCATGACTAATGTGTAAGAGATTCTTGCAACATTTTTCACATATGATATATTTTTTCAATAACATTGAAAATTGTAAAACATTTTCAAATTAAAAACTTTTACAATTTTAAAAATTTGAACAAATTTTATAACATAAAATTCCGAGCAACAATTGTCCATCTTACCTTCCAGAGTTTTTTTGCAGTGCTCGCAGGTGAAATGAGGTGCCCAGGGTTTGTCTTGATCCCCGACAGGCATGCTGAAATATGCCTTGTAGGCCTCACACATCTTAGCAGATGCTTCCACTGAGTACTTTTTCACTCTTGTCTTGATAAATTGGCCGCAGACATAGCAAAATGCGTCTGCCGGATGCTTGCAGCCTCTTGATGCCATCTCAGAAAAATGCAGATATGTATCCACTTCAGCTGGAACTAAACTGAACTGGTAGGCTTAAGGCCCCTGTATTTATACTACTATTTATATTACTGGAAAGTTCTAGAAAGTTCTAGAAGTTACTCCAAGTTTACTAAGCACTGAAACTATCTGGAATGTTCTGAAAAATAGGTAAATTTCAAAATATCACTGTCCTGGTCACAAAAGCAAAGTTTGTGGGGAATAATAGCCATTTTCTATACTTTTGAGGCATAAGCAATTAGGAAATAACACTTACTACCCAGGAACCAAAAAAATAAATAAAATTGTTGCACTGTGTTATTTATAAACTGGTAAACTTAAATTGACCTTTACCAGGGATAAATCTACAATCAGATAACACTCTATATGAATGCTTGGTAGCATTTTTTTGCATACACAAGCATATAATAAAATGCTGCTAACTGTGTAACTATCACAACCATGTAATAACATGTTGCTAACTGTGTAACTATCACAACCATGTAATAACATGCTGCTAACTGTAACTATCACAACCATGTAATAACATGCTGCTAACTGTGTAACTATCACAACCATGGAATAACATGCTGCTAACTGTGTAACTATCACAACCATGGAATAACATGCTGCTAACTGTGTAACTATCACAACCATGTAATAACATGCTGCTAACTGTGTAACTATCACAACCATGGAATAACATGCTGCTAACTGTAACTATCACAACCATGGAATAACATGCTGCTAACTGTGTAACTATCACAACCATGGAATAACATGCTGCTAACTGTGTAACTATCACAACCATGTAATAACATGCTGCTAACTGTAACTATCACAACCATGTAATAACATGCTGCTAACTGTGTAACTATCACAACCATGTAATAACATGCTGCTAACTGTGTAACTATCACAACCATGTAATAACATGCTGCTAACTGTGTAACTATCACAACCATGTAATAACATGCTGCTAACTGTATAACTATCACAACCATGTAATAACATGCTGCTAACTGTGTAACTATCACAACCATGGAATAACATGCTGCTAACTGTGTAACTATCACAACCATGGAATAACATGCTGCTAACTGTGTAACTATCACAACCATGTAATAACATGCTGCTAACTGTGTAACTATCACAACCATGTAATAACACACTGCTAACTGTATAACTATCACAACCATGTAATAACATGCTGCTAACTGCTAACTGTGTAACTATCACAACCATGGAATAACATGCTGCTAACTGTGTAACTATCACAACCATGTAATAACATGCTGCTAACTGTGTAACTATCACAACCATGTAATAACATGCTGCTAACTGTGTAACTATCACAACCATGTAATAACATGCTGCTAACTGTAACTATCACAACCATGCTGCTAACTGTGTAACTATCACAACCGTGGAATAACATGCTGCTAACTGTAACTATCACAACCATGTAATAACATGCTGCTAACTGTGTAGCTATCAATGGTTCAACTATGGTGGGATTAATGTGTATTTACACGGGCTAGTATGATGCTGATTCCATGTTTATTAAAAACAATAGACTGTCAGTCATTCACTCAGGCAGAGAGCAGAGACTAATCTGATTGCTGCTAAACATATTGCAGACTGTTACATAAAAATAATAAAGTAGAATACATTTCTGTATAATCAAAATACAATTGTTTTCTGTGTGGCTGTCAATGTGACTGCTCCCGGGCCTTTTAGGTATAGTGTAATATATCTCCTTTATTTCTGCACTCTCGCTTTTCATGCTTTGTGAGAGTGTTTAATACATACGGACAGAAAGGTACATGAACGTGCAGCCCCATATGTGTTACACGACTGGAGAAAATTACATTTTAAAACCAAAAACCGCCAAAATGACCTTGTGGGGCTTCTAGTGTTAAAACCCAACAGGTTTTGCCACTATCTGCAGATCCACATTGGAAATCTGAAAGCCATCACCAGCACAGAAACCAAGACCAGAGGAATCAGTAGGGAAATGATGGGGAGGCAGATTTTGTTAATGATGCTTTAAGTCATTGATTAATTGGTATAATCAAGAAAAAATGATTACACAGAGTGAACCAGGAGCATCTTGTTTTAGTCCTTGAACTATCTGATCAAATGGTTGCACCCAGAAATAGCTGGATGTATGAACATTAATACCTGTGCATGTATTATTAGTCAGGGCATGGATAACTTTACCTTGGGGTGGGAAATACATCATTGTGGGCCATATAACATAAATATTTAAATTCTGGACCACTGGTTGCATGTGCTGGCATGCTGGTGGTGCTCTGCATTTAGAGTATAGCTCTAAACTCAGAGAACACGATTATTAATGTTGTATCCCACAATAGTGTATTTGTGGAAAAAAAAACTCAACACACTGTCCCCAATGCTAAGACATGCAAACCAGAATGTTCATAATGACCAAGTGTCAGCTGTCATGTTAATGTAAAACAAAACCCCATTAATAAAGGCATAGCTGGGCAATATGGCACACAACTTTATCACCTGCAATGCAGTCGATGGGCAGGCAGGCAAGCTGGTATTGAGACGTTAAAAAACGTATAGCTTAGCGCTTAACAGCATAGGGAGCAATAGATTACTAATTACACTTTTCCTGGAGCCTGCTTCCCTGATTGGACTTTTTCCATTTTTCTAGTCCTGAAGATTTGAAGATGGCCACATCTTCATTATGAATGTAAGTGGAACCCGACAGGAGCTAATGTATTGGAATTCATAGGAGTTTCACAGCATGACTTAAAAAGCAAGGGAGAAGGGACCAGCACCACACAGTGAATCTTAGAGTCTCATTCCCTAACTACAATAATCACTTTAACTACTAATCACACAGAGGTCGCAACAGTGTCATTAAATTGCCTTAAGAAAACTGATGATGTACTGTTTCCGAACTATCAATTTCAAAAAAGAAAAAAAAAAAGATGAAGTAGAAATTATTTTCAAGAGAAGGCTGATGCTTAGCTGACGCAAACTGGCAGTGTGAGAGCTGGCAGAGGGCATGGCAGACTCATGAAAAAACATTTGACATATAGTAGAAACAGGCACAGGCAACAGGGTCGCTGGTGTGTGGTGAGCCGAGGACACCCTGGCCGACCTAGACCCCCCCCCCCCCCCCCCCCAGGTGAAGCTCAGCCAATTGAGCGCCTCCTCCTGGGAACTCCTGTCCACGGTCGGCTGTGGAATAGCCCGGACTCGAACCGACGACGTCCAGGCTGTAGGGCGCATCCTGCACTTACACAGAGCACTTTTAGTGGATGCGTGACTTGGGAGCCCCTGCTTATTAATGTTTTATAAATATACTATAGGTGTTTAATAACTATGTTATAGGGTGTTAATAAAGCATTATAGATGGTTTATAACTATGCAGTAGCTGTAGATGGAATTACAGTTGCATAAAGTTTTTAGTCACTGTTTGAACTTTGGGATGTTTAAATGTAATTCTGTCTATGGCTATTGCATGGTTATAAACCATCTATAATGCTTTATTAACACTCTATAACAGTTATTAAACATGTATTATATATTTATAAAACATTAATAAGCAGCACCTTAATATAAAGTGTTACCATCTCACCTGCAACAAATTGCTTCCACACTATGAGTCTGTACAAGATGAGCAGCTTCAAATGTCATTAAGAAAAAAATCACAACACATTTTCATCTGAATATCCTCCTGGATCAGACTTGAGCAGAAACAAGCCAGCCTCTTTAAAAGCAAGCCTCAGCAGTCAGCAGATGCTCAGAAAAGAAGCCGATTTAATGACTCAAGCAAGTTTTGCATATAGTTTTGTATGGAATGGATTATAGGTAGTGCCAGGTCCTTATTGAGATGAACTAGAGAATGCATGTTTAAATGTTATATTGCAGGCCTAAAATGTATATTATATTTACATATCTTACATCTCATCTTGAGCAGGTACTGTAATTCCTTTTAAAATAAATACAGTGCATTTGTCATCCACAAATCTCTCAAAAGTATTTAATACACGGAGCAGTCATATAAAAAAGCTGCTTTTTTTAATCCAGCATTTAGATCTTCAAGGGAAGAGCTTGTCAAAATGAATCCTTACAGAAATGTGTGTTTCTGTCTGGTGTCTGCTGAAATCAGGGCAGATGTAGTATTTTTCTTCATAATAACGGAATGTATTTTATATTAAGTGAGTAACACTTACGGTATAAACAGAAATAATGGAATACTGTTACATTTAAAGTTGAATACACAGTAGATATAATAAAAGATACACTAACTGTGCAGGCTCTGTACTTTCTACCCTTGTTCTTGTGTATTTTGCTGCCATTAAGAGATACTGCAAGATTCCAGTAAGTTTGAGTGTTTTTTTTTTTTTTTCAACAATGCTAGTATTTCAATGTCTTGTTTGCACACACATTTCATGGTTTACATTGTGTTTCTTGCAGCTCTCGGCCGTATGAAAATATATGCAGCTCAAATAGTGAGGAAGTGTGCCCCCACTGGCACATACCATGCTGTTACTATGTCTTACATCAGGTAATAAATCATTCATACAAGGTCATTTCCATGTAATTACACAGTAGCTGCCATGTAAAAGCCAGAGCCATTAGTATATGACATGCTCTGTACAGCTCTGGCTAAACGTTTTGCACCACCCTACAGAATTAACAAATGTGGTTTCATGAAGTTGAGTGACACCTGCTGAATGTTATGTTAATGTAACAGGTTTTATTCTGCCTGTCCACTACCTCTGCGTTGTGTTTGTTGTGCTTGTGGTGAGGATGCAGATAGATTGACATGACACATAGCTTTGCTCAGTGATGAACCTTTTACTGGTGTAATTCCCTGGGCTCTCTTACTCCATGCAGGCAGCAAATGCAGTGTGTTTTTTTTCCTAAAAAAAAAAAAAAATACATTTAAGAATTAAAAAATGTAATACTATTAATACTATTAAAGTTCTCACAAAAATATAAAAGTAAATATTACATATAAGTTTAACCACATGCATAACACATGAAAACAGAAAAATGAGCATACCTGCAAAACAATAATTGCCTGTACTCTCTTACTTCAAAAACAAATTGCAAAAGAACATAATAACATAAACCCATGGAGTGACCAGAAACTTAATTTAAAATATCCTGCAAAAAAAAAACCTAATTCAGCCTTTAACATAGCATTACCGACCATAGAAATATAAATACATATTTAGATGTGTATATTAACGTAACTATCATTTCATTTACCATCCATATGGCTTATGCCATAACTTATGTGCAATATTATTCAAGAATGAAGGACTTTTTATAGTTGTTAAAAGCTAAAATAAACTTCTCTTAATCAGATAAGAAGAACAGTAGTCTATACATATAGGAACACCTCCTAAGAGAACACTTTGCCTAAGAGAACACCTTTGTGTTTTTTCCCAGCAGGGAATTCGCTTAACACTAGAACCACTGCAGCTATACTCATGCCTAAAACTGCAGCCGGCGGTCATTATGACGGTTACATTTTAAACAAAATCAATATTAAAATGAAAAACTATCAGATACAACTTAAAAGTTCAAGCATTTTATTCAAGCACATCATACCAAACATCTGCACACCCAAAATTCTGTATTTAAATGAACAATTACACATACAAGGGTTGTATTTTCTAACTTACTACATATAAAGCACTACTTCAAAAAATGAAAAACTATAATCAAATTTTGATAACAGTTTTCTTTGATCACACATTTGTCTTGTGTGTGTGTGTGTGTGTGTGTGTGGTGTGTGTGTGTGTGTGTGTGTGTGTGTGTGTGTGTGTGTGTGTATATATATATATATATATATATATATATATATATATATATATATCCAAAAATGTAAGAACAAAATTATTTTGTTTTAATTTTAAATAAAAGCAACATATGTTTTCTCTTGTGTGTGGTTTTGCATTACTTCTAGGTGATGCAAAACTTTTAGCCTGAGCTGCAGTGTGTAGTGCTTCCCAGTGTTTCAGGATTCAGAAGCACTTGGGATTACTTCAAACATGATAAAAAGCTAAAGGATCAGTTAACAACCTAATTAAACAGTATTTGGAGGATTCTGGTCTTCACCTCTGATGTATTTGTATATAGAAGCCAGGTCCATCATGAAGGGATGGATACTATTATATTGCATGCAGCTCGATACAGGATACCATCAATGTCTCTTCAACGCTCACATCTTCTCTCTTTGCGTCTCATTAATATTCCTGTCGTCACTTCAGATTTTTTTCTTCTGTCTCTATCTTTGCCTTTTGTTCCCCAGCTCCTGTAAAAACCAATAAAGACTTTTATTAACCATCGATATCCATCTCCACCTCCCCTTAATAAAACCTGAGTGTCCCCTATCCTCTGCTGACATTAATAATCCTGTTTACCTCTGTGCCCAGAGCCTTTATCATCATACACACATGCACCAGACATGCCAGCCGCTGATCCTATTGGCTACTTCCTGAAACCGGACAGCTGTCACATCTTTCTGCTCAGATGGTGCTGATTTATTAGATTTTTTTTAATCACTTGCTCTCTGCACGAGCTCTGCATTGCTTGCCCTGGAACTTTAAGTTCAATGTATTCTGCTGGAAGAGAAGTTAGATCTGAGGACTGGAGGTAAAGTAATTCCAATGTGATTCATCTACCCACTTTCTATTCATATTTTCTGTGTTCAACCCTTTTCCTGTTTTCACCAACATGAGGTGCTCCATTCTGAAATCATACTCTTTTGTAGTGTAAAACATTCGGAAAAGAGTAACAAATAGAGTTTTACGTGTAACATCAAATGGCTCCCCTTAATAATATTTTAATTTATATATATATATATATATATATATATATATATATATATATATATATATATATATATATATATATATATATAGTGGCTTGCGAAAGTATTGACCCCCCTTGGCATTTTTCCTATTTTGTTGCCTTACAACCTGGAATTAAAATTGATTTTTTGTGGGTTTGTATCATTTGATTTACACAACATGCCTACCACTTTGAAGATGCAAAATATTTGTTATTGTGAAACAAACAAGAAATAAGACAAGAAAACAGAAAACTTGAGTGTGCATAAGTTTTCACCCCCCCAAAGTCTCTACTTTGTAGAGCCACCTTTTGCAGCAATTACAGCTGCAAGTCTCTTGGGGTATGTATCTACAAGCTTGGCACATCTAGCCACTGGGATTTTTGCCCATTCTTCAAGGCAAAACTGCTCCAGCTCCTTCAAGTTGGATGGGTTCCGCTGGTGTACAGCAATCTTTAAGTCATACCACAGACTCTCAATTGGATTGAGGTCTGGGCTTTGACTAGGCCATTCCAAGACATTTAAATGTTTCCCCTTAAACCACTCGAGTGTTGCTTTAGCAGTATGCTTAGGGTCATTGTCCTGCTGGAAGGTGAACCTCTGTCCCAGTCTCAAATCTCTAGAAGACTGAAACAGGTTTCCCTCAAGAATTTCCCTGTATTTAGCGCCATCCATCATTCCTTCAATTCTGACTAGTTTCCCAGTCCCTACCAATGAAAAACATCCCCACAGCATGATGCTGCCATCACCATGCTTCACTGTGGGGGTGGTGTTCTTGGGGTGATGAGAGGTGTTGGGTTTGCACCAGACATAGCCTTTTCCTTGATGGCCAAAAAGCTCAATTTTAGTCTCATCTGACCAGAGTACCTTCTTCCATATGTTTGGGGAGTCTCCCACATGCCTTTTGGCGAACACCAAATGTGTTTGCTTATTTTTTTCTTTAAGCAATGGCTTTTTTCTGGCCACTCTTCCATAAAGCCCAGCTCTGTGGAGTGTAGTGCTTAAAGTGGTCCTATGGACAGATACTCCAATCTTTGCTGTGGAGCTTTGCAGCTCCTTCAGGGTTATCTTTGGTCTCTTTGTTGCCTCTCTGATTAATGCCCTCCTTGCCTGGTCCGTGAGTTTTGGTGGGCAGCCCTCTCTTGCCAGATTTGTTGTGATGCCATATTCTTTCCATTTTTTAATAATGGCTTTAATGGTGCTCCGTGGGATGTTCAAAGTTTCGGATATTTTTTTATAACCCAACCCTGATCTGTACTTCTCCACAACTTTGTCCCTGACCTGTTTAGAGAGCTCCTTGGTCTTCATGGTGCCACTTGCTTGGTGGTGCCCCTTGCTTAGTAGTGTTGCAGACTCTGGGGCCTTTCAGAACAGGTGTATATATACTGAGATCATGTGACAGATCATGTGACATTTAAAATGCACACAGATGGACTTCATTTAACTAATTATGTGACTTCTGAAGGTAACTGGTTGCACCAGATCTTATTTAGAGGCTTAATAGCAAAGGGGGTGAATACATATGCATGCACCACTTTTCCGTTATTTATTTTTTAGAATTTTTTGAAACAAGTTATTTTTTTCATTTCACTTCACCAATTTGGACTATTTTGTGTATGTCCATTACATGAAATCCAAATAAAAATCAATTTTAATTCCAGGTTGTAAGGCAACAAAATAGGAAAAATGCCAAGGGGGGTCAATACTTTCGCAAGCCACTGTATATATATATATATATATATATATATATATATATATATATATATATATATATATATATATATATATATTGTGGTAGGTAGATGTACTACAAAAAACAAAGAGTCACATTAGTTATCTTTATCACAGAGTGTGTCTGCCTCATTATTTAGTGTTGTAATAGCGTTGCCAGAATTAAAATGCAATCCAGTGGTTAAACTGCTGCTGTGGGACAAACGTCTGTTAAATTGAAAAAAAAACAAACACGACAATAAATCATTGAATCCTGCAGCAATTGTTTGGAACATACTAGCCTGCCAATTGACAGCTTCATTTACTTTAAATATTGTACAAAGCTGTCATCTTTGTTAAACTATTTTGTTATGTAACTGCTGATATGCCCGCCTCTGTCACAGGTCACTCTTGAAATACAGGTATCTACCGTGGAAATTTTAAACTGTCAAATTCAAATTGAATTGATCTGAATTGAATTTTGGAATGATTCCCTGCTGATGTCAATACCTGTCACATTTCTATCAGTTTAGAATTGAGCTAGCAGCATTCTTATTTGCTTAGCAGCATATCAGTTCCTCACAAGGAGGGATTGGCCTTGTTTTATTGCATTGCCCCTTTGCTATTTTTAGAAGACTGCATTGCTCATATATTGAAACCAGTTTATAGATCTTATTGTTTTGTTTCATGCATGATAATATTGGATTAAGATGTTTTAAAAGACCCAAGAGACCTGTGGTTAGCAGAGCCATTCGATTTATATAGACTAAGCCAGGCACGGGCAGCAAAGACGATTTGAGTGTCAATACGTCTCGGTTACTCCTAATCATATTTTTCCCCACTTCAAAAACCACCACATAATTTGGTAATACTTTACATCTCTCCTTGCACTGCAATTAAATATAACTACTGTACATAATAATGCAATTGTAAGTACAGAACCACATGTGTAAATACAAAAGATGCTGGTAAGCAGAAACCTAATGTACATTTTGTAATTAATTTACAATATACACAGCTATATGTGTAAGTGCTGTGTTACTACAATGTAATTACGGTGTAGTTAAGCCACACTTAATGTAAAGTGGTAACCAGAATTCATATTTTATTTGTGATATATTAAACATGATGGCAGCACATTAAACAACCCACTTTGCTCAGGCAAAATAATACATCTTTTTAATAGTATGCACTTGAACAAGAAGCTTTAATGTCAGGATTCAAAACAGTATTTAATGAACATTTTAGAAGCGTATTAATTAAAAGTCTATTAATTCTTTATAGGCCAATTAACATTAATTCAGTATGCAGAAGGTTGCATTGTCTTTATGCAATTGGGAAATGTCTCTTGAACTTTAATTGGTAGGCTCAGTAAATGTTACATGACAATAAAGATTTAAAATAATAATAATAATAAATAATAATAATAATAATAATAATAATAATAATAATAATAATAATAATAATAATAATAATAATAATAATAATAATAATAATAATAATAATAATAATAATAATAATAATTGAATGAATGTGTTTTTTACTGATTAGAGGCTATTTCAGGATGAGTGCACTGAGATGAACGCATCCTATTCATAAATACGATCCTGACAGCAGCAGAGCAGACACACGCCTTAGAAAAGCAGATAAACAAAACCACAAACAAGGAGATTTTAATGCTAAAACACAAACACAACTAGAACCCATTAAAAAAAAAAAAAAAGACCAACATTCCTGAAATCAGCTTATTCAGAGTTAAAGTAAGGAAATGCATATTTACCAAAAATTGTTTAGATTTTGTTAGGAATGTTGCAGCACAAGAATAAGCAGTCTCTGTCAAGCTTTTAGGAAATGGTCCTCTTATGTGCTAATCCCTTCAAACTGTTTTACAATCCCTGCTAAAGCATGTCTG
This sequence comes from Polyodon spathula, assembly GCF_017654505.1. Taxonomy (NCBI): domain Eukaryota; kingdom Metazoa; phylum Chordata; class Actinopteri; order Acipenseriformes; family Polyodontidae; genus Polyodon; species Polyodon spathula. Next base: position 107,373,706 of record NC_054535.1, on the reverse strand, counting down.
GAGCATATTTTGTATTTGAAAGTCATACATTGCTAGTAAGATTAAGCCCTGTTATTATATTGTATTATTTGCTACAGTTTATAATAACCATACTATCTCACTACCATGTAACCATATATGGTCTAATTACAGTGCCGTGAGAGATGTAAAGTATCATCCAATTATGTAGTGGTTTTGAGAAGCGGAGAAACCACCAAACTCTTTTCCTCTGTGCCCTGAGCCAAATGCAAAACAAGGCCTACAGAGGAGAGGATAAGTAAGTCTCATCTAAAATTAAAATGATGAGACATATTTGATATGGAAAAGGTGAGGGACGTATTGACCCTCAAATCGAATTTGCCGCCCCTGCCTGGCTTAGTCTATATAAATCGAATGGCTCTTCTAACCACAGGTCTCTTGGGTCTTTTAAAACATCTTAATCCAATATTATCATGCATGAAACAAAACAATAAGATCCATAAACTGGTTTCAATAAATGAGCAATGCAGTCTTCTAAAACTAGCAAAGGGGCAATGCAATAAAACAAGGCCAATCCCTCGTTGTGAGGAACTGATATGCTGCTAAGCGAATAAGAATGCTGCTAGCCCGATTCTAAACTGATAGAAATATGACAGGCATTGATATTAGTAGGAAATAATTTCAAAATTAATTTCAGTGCAATTTAATTTGAATTTGACAGCTTAAAACTTTCTGCGGTAGATACCTGTATTTCAAGAGTGACCAGTGACAAAGACGGGCATATCAGCATGCATGTTATCAGGAGTGACCAGTGACAGAGGCGGGCATGTTGGCATGTATGTTATTAGGACTGACCAGTGACAGAGGCGGACATGTCGGGTTGCATGTTATTAGGAGTGACCAGTGACAGAGGCGGGCATATCAGCATGCATGTTATTAGGAGTGACCAGTGACAGAGGCGGGCATGTCGGCATGCATGTTATTAGGAGTGACCAGTGACAGAGGCGGACATGGTGGCATGCATGTTATTAGGAGTGACCAGTGACAGAGGCGGGCATGTCAGCATGCATGTTATTAGGAGTGACCAGTGACAGAGGCAGGCATGTCAGCATGCATGTTATTAGGACTGACCAGTGACAGAGGCGGGCATGTCGGCATGCATGTTATTAGGAGTGACCAGTGACAGAGGCGGGCATGTCGGCATGCATGTTATTAGGAGTGACCGGTGACAGAGGCGGGCATGGTGGCATGCATGTTATTAGGAGTGACCAGTGACAGGCGGGCATGTAGGCATGCATGTTATTAGGAGTGACCAGTGACAGAGGCGGGCATGTCAGCATGCATGTTATTAGGAGTGACCAGTGACAGAGGCGGGCATGTCGGGTTGCATGTTATTAGGAGTGACCAGTGACAGAGGCGGGCATGTCGGCATGCATGTTATTAGGAGTGACCGGTGACAGAGGCGGGCATGTCGGCATGCATGTTATTAGGAGTGACCGGTGACAGAGGCGGGCATGTCGGCATGCATGTTATTAGGAGTGACCGGTGACAGAGGCGGGCATGTCGGCATGCATGTTATTAGGAGTGACCGGTGACAGAGGCGGGCATGTCGGCATGCATGTTATTAGGAGTGACCGGTGACAGAGGCGGGCATGTCGGCATGCATGTTATTAGGAGTGACCGGTGACAGAGGCGGGCATGTCGGCATGCATGTTATTAGGAGTGACCGGTGACAGAGGCGGGCATGTCGGCATGCATGTTATTAGGAGTGACCAGTGACAGAGGCGGGCATGTCGGCATGCATGTTATTAGGAGTGACCGGTGACAGAGGCGGGCATGTCGGCATGCATGTTATTAGGAGTGACCAGTGACAGAGGCGGGCATGTCGGCATGCATGTTATTAGGAGTGACCGGTGACAGAGGCGGGCATGTCGGCATGCATGTTATTAGGAGTGACCAGTGACAGAGGCGGGCATGTCGGCATGCATGTTATTAGGAGTGACCAGTGACAGAGGCGGGCATGGTGGCATGCATGTTATTAGGAGTGACCAGTGACAGAGGCGGGCATGTCGGCATGCATGTTATTAGGAGTGACCAGTGACAGAGGCGGGCATGTCGGCATGCATGTTATTAGGAGTGACCAGTGACAGAGGCAGGCATGGTGGCATGCATGTTATTAGGACCTTTATGAAGCTTCAATAGGTCAGCTGCCTATTTGTTTTCTGAAGTGTATTACAGTTTTATTAACAACTTCTTTGAATCTTATTATTGAGTTTATCAGTAACATTAAAATATAAAAATGCAAGGTGCAAAGTTAGTTAGTTTCTATACGACAGATCAAACACAGAGTGACTGTCTAGTGGAGACTTGGGTGTTTCTCCCCGGGACCAGCTACAATGTAATAACAGTTCCAGAGAATGCTTCCAAAGTGGTAGTTATTCACTTTCCAGTTCAGAGGGAAGACTGTCTTCTGCAGTGTGCTTGAGGAGGTATGAAATGAATTTCATTTCCCTTTCATTTGCTTGGTCTCTGAGAGGTTTGACGGTTGAGATGTGTGCTTGACTATTATAGGGCTAATCCATCCATGACAGTGTTCAATTTTCTCTGTGAATTTGCTTATGGATTGCTCCCCCAGAATACTCTGAAACACTTGGAATTAAAGTATGCTGGAGCAAGCAGCGGGACAAGCCGCTACAGCTGCATGTCAGGAGAGGTTCGGCAAGACTAAAAGTTAAATTAGAAAAGGTCTTGGTTTTATTCATTTTTCTTTCGGTAAATGTGCTGCTTTTTCCTTCGCTTGCCTATCTTCACACTCCTGTGAGTGTGCTATGGAAGCCCAATCAAACTGCGGCAAGAGATTTAAAAATGAGGAGAAAAATAGTCCTCATTGGCAAAGGATCACAACTAGCTTGCAACCCTATGAATGCACATCCCCATCACCCCTGCAGGCACTGCCCTTGAAAGTGGAATTACCTACGCTTTCACAAACATTGTCTTTTGTTGTTCTGATCGTTTTGCTTTACATACTTTTTTTTTCACTTTGATTTAAGCGAAGCAATGTTTGTTTTCTCCTGCTATAAGTTCACATCCTGCATTGGAGGAGCATTGGCCCCATTTGCAGTTACACAAATGTACTTGTGGCTGGTATTCCATGGACAAAGAATAGTAAAGTGTAGTAAGCCATAGTGAACGCATGGTAAATCCTGTATCGTAAGGCTGAAGCATTGTAAACATGGCAATGACATTTAAAGTGTGGGTAGCATGTTAGATAACAGGGCAGACAAATAATACAACATATCATTGTAATAACAGTGTAATTACACGGTACTGCCCTGATGTAATGCACCATTTCCATGTACTTACATGCACCCGTATTACAACATTAGTCTGTGGTAGTTACCATGTTATTACCATATTATTATGACGTTTATATGCCTCCTGATCTACCAAACTGTATATACCAACTGAACTGTGTTGTTAACTGTTTATTGAAGTTAGTACTGCAAGCAAAAAATAATGAAACAGTTCCAACACACCCGGTGAGTAGAAACCGCCAGTGCAATCTTTGGGAAGTTTGTTTTCTTCCACACAACGACCTGGAAAATGTCTCATTCTTCCTGAACTCTGAGGTGCCGTAGCAGTAGAGGCTTCTTCATCTCATTATTGCTATGGTAGAGATTCACACATGTGTATGCGCCCCTCCCTCTGGGTTTGCATTGCTTCTTCATCTCATTATTATTATGGTAGAGATTCACACATGTGTATGCGCCCCTCCCTCTGGGTTTGCGTTGCTTCTTCTTCATCTCATTATTACTATGGTAGAGATTCACACATGTGTATGCGCCCCTCCCTCTGGGTTTGCGATGCTTCTTTGTCATCTCATTATTACTATGGTAGAGATTCACACATGTGTATGCGCCCCTCCCTCTGGGTTTGCATTGCTTCTTCATCTCATTATTACTATGGTAGAGATTCACACATGTGTATGCGCCCCTCCCTCTGGGTTTGCATTGCTTCTTCGTCATCTCATTATTATTATGGTAGAAATTCACACATGTGTATGCGCCCCTCCCTCTGGGTTTGCGTTGCTTCGTCTTCATCTCATTATTACTATGGTAGAGATTCACACATGTGTATGTGCCCCTCCCTCTGGGTTTGCATTGCTTCTTCATCTCATTATAACTATGGTAGAGATTCACACATGTGTATGCGCCCCTCCCTCTGGGTTTGCATTGCTTCTTCATCTCATTATTACTATGGTAGAGATTCACACATGTGTATGCGCCCCTCCCTCTGGGTTTGCATTGCTTCTTCATCTCATTATTACTATGGTAGAGATTCACACATGTGTATGCGCCCCTCCCTCTGGGTTTGCATTGCTTCTTCATCTCATTATTACTATGGTAGAGATTCACACATGTGTATGCGCCCCTCCCTATGGGTTTGCATTGCTTCTTCATCTCATTATTACTATGGTAGAGATTCACACATGTGTATGCGCCCCTCCCTCTGGGTTTGCATTGCTTCTTCATCTCATTATTACTATGGTAGAGATTCACACATGTGTATGCGCCCCTCCCTCTGGGTTTGCATTGCTTCTTCATCTCATTATTACTATGGTAGAGATTCACACATGTGTATGCGCCCCTCCCTCTGGGTTTGCATTGCTTCTTCATCTCATTATTACTATGGTAGAGATTCACACATGTGTATGCACCCCTCCCTCTGGGTTTGCATTGCTTCTTCATCTCATTATTACTATGGTAGAGATTCACACATGTGTATGCGCCCCTCTCTCTGGGTTTGCGATGCTTCTTCTTCATCTCATTATTACTATGGTAGAGACTCACACATTCACACAGCTGCTGTTTGCTGGTTTGAGCCCCAAACTTGTGAGTTCATGTTATCTTAGTTAACTTTACAATGTATATCTATTTAGTTCACAGCCCAGTTTTACGTTGGAAATTAAACAATGAATGTTTCTGTACAGCTACTGTCAAATGTTTTGCATCACCCAGTAGAATTAACTTCATTTTAAAGTCCAAAGAAACTTGTTGAATAATGTTACATTAGCCTAATGAATTACGTACCGCTTTGTAGTTTTCCATATACTGAACGAAAAACTGACACAAATTGAGAATTGTGACATTTTGAAATCTAACGTTAAATACTGTACTACTGTTATGGCTTCTGGTAGACTTTTGCCTTATCATTTTTTAATTTCTTTGATTACATGATGTTAATTAAAAAATCTAAATGACATTCATATACATATATTTTTTTAAAGTCTCAAACCTAAAATTCAAAGTGATGCAAAACTGTATGCAAATGTTACAAAGTAAGAAAGCAATAGCTCAGAGTTCATTTAAGTACTGATGACTAGCTTTATTACAAGTTATATCTATATAGTTATATAGAATTTTATTTTCGACAGAAAAAAGCTTTGATGAATTTGGGTCCATGTTTGTTTGGCAGTGAAAATAAATGTTGAACATTTGAAAACAAAGCCAAACATAATCAGTCTGTTTGTAGAGTTGCTTTCCCCTTTGTAATGCATTTCCGCTTCTGCACAATCTTATCTTGGGTTTGGTCACTGTGGCTGCTTTCGGGACAGGCACTTCATTTTCTGCATTAAACATCCTGCTTCCAATCAATAACCCATTACAGTTTTAATAGTATAGTTCTTTTTGTTTAACCTCATGTATGGAAAGCCTATTAGACCTGTTGCAATGATTCCAAACAGTCTTGACCTTAACAACGGTCTTGTTTAGTGAGGATGAGTCCATTTAGGGTTTTATTGCATTTTGGGGGCTTTATCTATTATTTATACATTTGAAATGTTAAGGAGAGTTCCCAGTGGTGATTGCAGAAGCATGGTATTGCATATCAAAGAAAGAGAGAACCTGAAGTTACAGTTTGTTTGTTTTTTTAACCAGGATTTTGCCTCTAAGTCTTGTTGTTACGACTCAATCATCAGCTTGCCTGACCGGCTTCTTTATCTCCCAATGCATTAGCACAATAAAAGAATGAGGGGTGGCGGGAGGGGGACCCCAGTTGAACCCTATTTTGGTAATGCTTTATAAAGATTGTATAATGTGTTAGCTAATGTACTTTTTGCTGTAGTTGTTTTAACGCTCATTACTCTATAACATTTTCTTAGGTCTACCCATGAGGTGAACTGGCTGTTTATATAAAGATCCTGCAGTTTAATTCAGTTTAAATAGAAACTTACTGATGTTCAAACAGGGTGGTGCAACAGATCCCCTTGTTAGGGATTGGTATGCCATCCTCTTCCTCCTCCTCCATGTCTCTGCTCCTAATCCTCCTCTCCTATCCTGTGGCTATGGGTCTGTCTCATTCATGCCTTAGATCCCCAGAATGCAAGATTATGTCAAACTTCTCTACAATCACATGTTCAGGGTAAGGATCTCTTTGCTGGGGATAAAGGATACCGTACCTCTCTCCTCCCCATCTTTCAGTCAGATAGAGATCAACCCTTCTTGTATTTTGTTTTGACTCCATATTGTCTCGTGCATTGTTGCTTTAATATTGTGAACCATTACATGTATATTTTTCTCTGTCTTGTTCCGTCAGTCTGAAGTATTATGTGTGAGTTTATGATGAAAATGTCTAAGATTCAAGGGGAGGAGTCATTATTAAAAGAGGTATGTTTTAACCTTAAAACAGCTATCTTATAATGTCCCTGTATAATGTATTCAGCTTCTGTGTTCAAACACATCATCCTGTGAGGGAAGTTGACTCTTTAGAAGATTAGATTTGAGTCTTTTAATCTTTTAATCATGTTAGGTCTTATAACAGCTTTGTATCACAAATGATACACAGTGCTCATTATAATTTTGTTTACCATTGTGCCAGTGACACTTGAGGCTAAATCACTTTCAGGGAACTGATTTTTGTGTGTTAGGTTCCTTTGGGGGGAAAGATCATTAAAAAGAATGAGCAGTCCGGAGTGCTTTCTGAGGTTGCATTGCAGTTTGGAAGAGAAGTGATGGATCCAGAGTGATTTTGTTGAGTAACATGCCATCATGATTAATAGACTGCAACAGAAACTGAAAAAGGCAATGAAAATAGACGTGTTGGTTATGATTCCCTTTCAGAAACCACACGACCATTGTTATGTAAGTGCTTTTTTATATTTTACAAATATACGGTACGAGCATCAAGACAGAACGACTTCCACAATCCTAGCCCCCAGCTGAATTAAAAAAAAAGAATACATAAAATATTTAGATGCTAATGTGTTTTCTTGTTTTCTTCTGTCTGCAATGGTGAGACCATGCAGTTAGGTCATCTGGCTGTCAGGGTTCTCCCTGATGATATTTCTTGTTGAAGCAGCCATGAATTTTGAACAGTAAACCTGCTGCCAACAATGCATGCATTGGGGAGCAGCACTGCGCAAGGCATTTTGTGATGGCATGATAAAGCAAGCTGAAAACAGGCTAGCTATGAATTCATTGTCCCCTCCACACTGCTGATCAGGAACACCTTTCATTGCAGAGCAGCCATGTCAAATATGAGGCGGAGGTATCAGCAGGTGTTATTGATTTATTGATTTATTTACTTTTTAATACAGCTATATTTATACTTCTTTATACTTATTTTTGTATTGTTTTTTAAAGATGCCCAGGTTGGTTTGATGTTAATCCCTGCCAGGAGACAGCATAGAAAGTCCTGACACAGATTGCTGGTACAAGCAAAGAGCACATTTAGTAGTCAAATGATTCTGAACATAGTTCCATTTTATAACATACCCGTCACAGAGTCAGGACCTTCTATAAATGAGCCTGCTAGTTAACCTGCATTACTCCAGATACCACACATCGAGGCTATACAGCTCTATACCCTCTTCACAACTGAGAGATACTCCACCCCCACACAGTACAACCCAGAATACTGTGCTAAAAAAACATGCAGTTTACTATAAAGGCTTTATGATGGTGAGGGAATGATAGACATATGAATGCTGATTTTTTTTAACAGTGTTCCCCTAAAAACCCACGACTAACTGTTAATAGAAGCATAATCATTTGTGTACACACAATGACATGATTCACCTTGTTAGGCAAACACATACCTAACAGTTACCTATGTTTTCACCATAAGAACATAAGAAAGTTTACAAACGAGAGGAGGCCATTCGGCCCATCTTGCTTGTTTGGTTGTCAGTAGCTTATTGATCCCAAAATCTCATCAAGCAGCTTCTTGAAGGATCCCAGGGTGTCAGCTTCAACAACATTACTGGGGAGTTGATTCCAGACCCTCACAATTCTCTGTGTAAAAAAGTGCCTCCTATTTTCTGTTCTGAATGCCCCTTTGTCTAATCTCCATTTGTGACCCCTAGTCCTTGTTTCTTTTTTCAGGCTGAAAAAGTCCCTTGGGTCGACACTGTCAATACCTTTTAGAATTTTGAATGCTTGAATTAGGTCACCACGTAGTCTTCTTTGTTCAAGACTGAACAGATTCAATTCTTTTAGCCTGTCTGCATATGACATGCCTTTTAAGCCCGGAATAATTCTGGTCGCTCTATTTCCACTCTTTCTAGAGCAGCAATGTCTTTTTTATAGCGAGGTGACCAGAACTGCACACAATATTCAGATGAGGTCTTATTAGTGCATTGTACAGTTTTAACATTACTTCCCTTGATTTAAATTCAACACTTTTCACAATGTATCCGAGCATCTTGTTAGCCTTTTTTATAGCTTCCCCACATTGTCTAGATGAAGACATTTCTGAGTCAACAAAAACTCCTAGGTCTTTTTCATAGATTCCTTCTCCAATTTCAGTATCTCCCATATGATATTTATAATGTACATTTTTATTTCCTGCATGCAGTACCTTACACTTTTCTCTATTAAATGTCATTTGCCATGTGTCTGCCCAGTTCTGAATCTTGTCTAGATCATTTTGAATAACCTTTGCTGCTGCAATAGTGTTTGCCACTGCTCCTACTTTTGTGTCGTCTGCAAATTTAACAAGTTTGCTTACTATACCAGAATCTAAATCATTAATGTAGATTAGGAATAGCAGAGGACCTAATACTGATCCCTGTGGTACACCACTGGTTACCACACTCCATTCTGAGGTTTTTCCTCTAATAAGTACTTTCTGTTTTCTACATGTTAACCACTCCCTAATCCATGTACATGTGTTTCCTTGAATCCCAACTGCGTTCAGTTTGAGAATTAATCTTTTATGCGGGACTTTGTCAAAAGCTTTCTGGAAATCTAAATAAACCATGTCATATGCTTTGCAATTATCCATTATCGATGTTGCATCCTCAAAAAAATCAAGCAAGTTAGTTAGACACGATCTCCCTTTCCTAAAACCATGTTGACTGTCTCCCAGTACCCTGTTACCATATAGGTAATTTTCCATTTTGGATCTTATTATAGTTTCCATAAGTTTGCATATAATAGAAGTCAGGCTTACTGGTCTGTAGTTACCTGGTTCAGTTTTGTTTCCCTTTTTGTGGATCGGTATTACGTTTGCAATTTTCCAGTCTGTCGGTACCACCCCTGTGTCAAGAGACTGCTGCATGATCTTGGTTAGCGGTTTGTAAATAACTTCTTTCATTTCTTTGAGTACTACTGGGAGGATCTCATCCGGCCCAGGGGATTTGTTTATTTTAAGAGCTCCTAGTCCCTTTAACACTTCTGCCTCAGTTATGCTAAAGTTATTTAAAACTGGATAGGAACTGGATGACATGTGGGGCATGTTGTCAGTATCTTTGTAAAAACTTGTGAAAAGTAATAATTTAATATATTTGCTATTTTTTTTTTTCTTCATCTACGATTTTGCCATTTGTATCTCTTAAACATTTAATCTCCTCTTTGAATGTTCTCTTGCTGTTGTAATATTGGAAAAACATTTTGGAATTGGTTTTAGCTCCCTTAGCAATGTTCATTTCTATTTCTCTCTTGGCCTTTCTAACTTCCTTTTTGACTTGCGTTTGCAGTTCTGTGTACTCTTTCTGCGTACTTTCTTTTTGGTCCTTTTTTAATGCTCTGTAAAGTGCCTTTTTTTGCTGAATATTTTTTTTAATTGATCTATTAAACCATTTTGGCAATTTAGTTTTACATTTAGATTTGTCTACTTTAGGGATATAATTGTTTTGCACCTCTAGTACTACATTTTTGAAGAACAACCATCCTTCTTCTGTGGGTGTTTTCTCTATTTTACTCCAATCTACTTCTGTTAGTCTCTGTTTCATACCTTCATAGTTTGCTTTTCTAAAATTGTAAACCTCAGCTTTAGTCATTACTTTTGGGGTTTTAAAAAACACTTCAAATGAGACCATGTTGTGGTCTGAGTTTGCCAGTGGTTCTCTGACCTCTGTTTTAGTTATTCTGTCTTCGTTATTTGAAAAGACTAAATCAAGGCATGCCTCCCCTCTAGTCGGTGCCTTGACAAATTGTGTTAGGAAGCAGTCATTTGTCATTTCCACCATTTCTATTTCATCCTTTGTGCTACCCATCGGGTTTCCCATTTTATTTGGGGGAAGTTGAAATCCCCCATTAGTATGGCTTCTCCTTTGCTACACGCATTTCTAATGTCATTGTATAACAGATTATTTTGCTCACCGTCTGAATCTGGTGGTCTATAGCATGCTCCTATTATTATGCCTTTTGAATTTTTGTCTGTTATTCTGACCCATATTGATTCTGTTTTATTTTCTTTGTCCAGGTTTAACACCTGGGCTTCAAGACTGTTTCTTATGTATAGCGCTACCCCTCCTCCTCTTCTGTCCTGCCTGTCTTTCCTATACAGTGTATACCCACAAATATTATATTCGTCCCCATCACTCTCAGACAACCACATTTCTGTAACACCTATCACATCATAGTTACCTGTTAGTGCAGTAGCTTCAAGTTCTAGAATTTTTTTTCTGATACTTTTAGCATTTAGATAAATACATTTAATGGTTGTCTTACCTGAGTTGTTGTTCTTGTTTTGATGCGGTCTCCCTTCTGTTTTTTTGTTGATTTCTCCTCCCTTCCTTTCTAGTTTAAATGCTTCTGAACCTGCTCGAGGATCTTTTCTCCGAGTAGACTGGTTCCCTTGTTATTTAAATGCAGTCCATCCCGTCTATACAGATAGTCCTCGTTGTAGAATGTGGTCCAATGATCAAGATAGGTGAAGCCTTCCCGTGTGCACCACGTCTTCAGCCATGCGTTTTGATTAATTATTTCCAGCTGTTCGTATGGTCCTTTGCAAGGTGCCGGTATTATACCAGAAAATACCACAGTTTTGGTTTTCTCTTTTAATTTCCTTCCTAGCTCTCTAAATTTGTTTTGCAGGGATTTTGGTCTGTCTCTTCCAATGTTGTTTGTACCGATGTGGACGACTACTACCGGGTCGTCTCCTGTTCGTTCTAGGAGCCTGTCCACGTTCTCAGTGATGTGCTTGACTGAGGCTCCCGGAAGGCAGCACACTGTTGTAGTAAGGGAGTCCAAACTGCGAATTGAACTTGCTGTGTTTCTCAATATGGAGTCCCCAACAATCATGACCTCCCTTCTTTGTGCTGTCTGGTCACCACTGTCAATGGGGTCCTGGATGTTGTTCCTTTCTTTCTCTTGTTGTTGGTTCTGCTCATCAAAATTCTGAAGTGACTCAAATTTGTTGGTTGTTTTGATTTCTGGTGGTTGTGTTTGACGAAGTTTCTTTTTTTCCCTGCTTCTGCCTACCTGAACCCAGCTGTTCTGACCTTCTATCTCCCTGGTGGCTTTCAGTCTGTTAGGGGTGATGCAGACTTCCATGAATTGTGGGTGCGCCAGTTCCTCAAGATCCTGTTGCTGTCACATTTCTTCTAGCTCCATTTCTAGCATACTTACTAGTTTATGCAAATCCTGGATCGCGCGGCACTTTACGCACACTTGGTTTAGCTCCACTGGGTTTTCTCGGATTTCCCACATCAAACAGGTGTCACAGATTACTGGCTTGAAGACCATGTTGAGGGTTTTTTTTTTTTTTTTTTTTTTTTTGAAGTTTAGTTTTCTTCTGCAGCCGTCAGCCTGCTTTCAAACTGCTTCTAAACTGCTCTGTACTTTTCCACGCCTGTACTTCTCCCACTCGCTGTCGTTTCCACTCACTGTCGCTTCCACTCACTGTCGCTGGGAAGACTGCCTCGTTTAACTGCGTTGTTCTGCTGTGCTGTTGGCTCCTCCCCTCGCCTGTGTCTCAGAACGGCGCTGAATTTGAATCAGCTGCTCCGAGTTTCAGCTTGTTTGTTATCAGAAAAACACACGCTGCTTTTTGACTTTGAGCTGCTGCTGTGTTTCCCCAGCGTCCTCTGTTTTCTGATTAAAGCAATTCAAGATGCAATTTCTCCTTACTGCTTCTAAACTGCATTGTACTTTTCCACACCTGTACTTCTCCCACTCACTGCCACTTCTACTCGCTGTCACTGTTACCCACGCACCTACCCAGGAGGACTGAAGAAAAATGGACAGTTCCTGCTGTCTAGCCTCTTTGAACCCAGCTAATGTCAACAGCCAACATTACTACTGCATGACAGAACCTGCTGGAAGACTGATGATCTAACTCCTGCTGATTTTAGAGAGCCTGCCTGTAGACTGATGATCTAACTCCATCTGATTTTAGAGAGCCTGCCTATGGACTGACGATCTAACTCCAGCTGATTTTAGAGAGCCTGCCTGTAGATGGTCACACCCCCAGCAATGCAACAAAGCTACTGTTTGCACACAGCCACGCAACAAAGCTACTGTATGTGTTATTTTGTCTCAACAAAATGCCGTCAATTAATGATCAACTGTTCAAACCTCGCTCAGCCCTGAGCTGCAGATTTTGCTTTGCCATTAAGCAGTATATTCATTCAGTCATGTATTCATGCTGTGCATAAACATTTGTGTTCACTGCCACAGCTGGGAATCACTCAGTTATTCCTCCATAACTTGAAACACTCAATCATAAAAACAAGTTATGCAAAATTTCTTAGGTTAGCATGCAAGCATTTTAACGCAAAGTGGGTTACATTTTTGGTAGATATGACAAACTTCATACATTTCACAGTCAGGAACTTCTATTATTTACTTAATAATATTTAGTTAACCGCGTTACTACGGACACATCCAGGGCATGTCTATAGAACTGTTAGTCGCTTCACAACTGAGGTGATTTCTTTCCCCCTGAAACAGTGAGTTTGTTAAAGATTTCCAATGGAAAACCTCTGAAAAACACAGTTTTCTAAGGCCTGTTTAGACAGTCCCAAATGTAAATACTGTATGCCTATGATTATATTAGAAGTCAAATATCCATGAGTCTAGAGACAGTAATAAGAGATGATTAAGAGAATGGGGTAATAAACAGACAGATATTGAAACATCGTACGCACTCACAGGGTATAAAGTGTTGTACCAGGACTGCATGATCACTGCACAGTGTAGCATCGACACAGACTCATACTATTTTGCTTCTTACAGTAACTCTGGCAGCACGAAGGGGTTTGTTAGGTCAACCTGTATCAAGCTGGGATATGCCATGGCTGTGTTTTCTTAAAACATTGACAGCATTGGTTTGCATCAATGATTTAATCCTGGGCTAACCACAGAGAGGTGGTTGATGCAATCCAGGGTTATCCCTCAAGAGCTATAAAACCAATTAAAGCTGGAATGAATGAAACAAAAAAATGTAAAAGCAGCGTAAAAACCAAGAGTGTACGCTGTAGGTGCAGCCGTGTAACACACATGTGTTAGCAGGTCAGGCTGAATCCCTTTATGGAAGGGTTGCCACAGGGCAAGTGGAATGTTTTTCTGAGTTAAATCCCTGCCCAATGGAACAAGCATGGTACAGTCAGGGTATAAGATCTAAAAAGGTAAAGAGACCTGGAATATTTTGATTGTGCTGCACTAGCACTGTCCACGCCAAATCTAAAAAGGCCAGATTACAGTGAGACCGACCCCCCCTCTTCCATTTAATTATGTGTGTGTTTTTAGCAAGTTTTAAATTCAGTGGCTATAAGTGTGTGTGTGTGTGTGTGGTGGGGGGGGGGGGGGGGGGGGGGGGGGGGGTTATTGTGGCTATCTTAATATCATTCCTGTTTACAACACCCTCCGCTTATTATCCCACATTGTAACAAAGTGCCCGCCCCTGTGTATATTATCTGTTATGTGTTGCGTGTGGTGTGTTTAAATGTTGGTGTATAGACATTGGTACACGGGATATAAACGGGTCTGTGTAACACGAGTGTTTAAAAATGTATATGTGTATTTAGGCACGAGGATTGCACAGCACTTCACGTGCAAGTAAAATGTAGTAATATGTGAGCACGGGGAATTGCACTTTATTAATTCACGTGCTGGGATTCAAGTGAATAATTAATTGGTAATTGAATCCCAGCACAATAGTATATATAGATGCACGTTGTCACATACTGGCGGTTGGGTGTTCGGTGAGCGGAGAACGGGATTGGAGACGGAGAAAATAAGCAGTAGCAGTAGCAGTAATAATAATAGGGGAAAGTATCCGCTCACCGTGTTTGTCAGTGTCTGTGCGTCCACCGTTTTGTTAAGTATTAGTCCGTTTTTTGTTTGTCTGTTTTATTTTGGCTACCAGTGCCGTGTCCGTGTCCTTTTTCTGTTTGTTTGTTCAACCCTTTTATTTTGCAATAAACCGGCGCAAGCAAGCGCCATCATCATTTCATTTCATTTCATCCGTCCTGTGGTTTGTGTATTGCCTTACCTTTCCTGGTTCTGACGCCGCCCACTTCGGCCGTCTCTGTGACACGTGGTGTCCTGCGTGGGATAACAGCGCCTCCAAGCGTCAGACCAGGAGAGGTGTTTTGTCAAAAAAAAAAAAAAAAAAAAACCACAGCAACAACAAAAAAAAAAAAAATAAATAAAACATGGAAGGCTGGGACTGGAGAGATGGCTGCCAGGACCTGGAGGAGTTCCTCGGTGGTCTGGAGGACCAGGGCTGGTGCCTTGCCTGTGGGGAGTTTGGGCACCCGGTGGTGCGCTGCCCCTACCAGGAAGGAGAGGAGGAACTGCCGCAGGAGAGGAAGGTGAGGAGGTGGCAGAGAAGGGGAAAGGGGAAGAGGAAGGCAGAGGTCCCACCGCTGTCTCCACAGCCGCACCAGTCTCCTGCAAGGGAGGAAGAGCCGCACCAGTCCCCTGCAAGTGAGGGAGAGCCGCACCAGTCCCCTGTATCAAGGGGAGACTACACACCGCTCCCACCTCCACCACCAGGAGACTACACGCCGCTCCTACCTCCACCGGCAGGCGCAGAGCAGCAGGAGCTGCCTCTGCCTCCGCCACCTCCACCGGCAGGGGCAGAGCAGCAGGAGCTGCCTCTGCCTCCGCCACCTCCACCGGCAGGCGCAGAGCAGCAGGAGCTGCCTCTGCCTCCGCCACCTCCACCGGCAGGGGGAGAGCAGCAGGAGCTGCCTCTGCCTCCGCCACCTCCACCGGCAGGGGGAGAGCAGCAGGAGCTGCCTCTGCCTCCGCCACCTCCACCGGCAGGGGGAGAGCAGCAGGAGCTGCCTCTGCCTCCGCCACCTCCACCGGCAGGGGGAGAGCAGCAGGAGCTGCCTCTGCCTCCGCCACCTCCACCGGCAGGGGGAGAGCAGCAGGAGCTGCCTCTGCCTCCGCCACCTCCACCGGCAGGGGGAGAGCAGCAGGAGCTGCCTCTGCCTCTGCCTCCTCCACCGGCAGGGGGAGAGCAGCAGGAGCTGCCTCTGCCTCCTCCACCGGCGGGGGGAGAGCAGCAGGAGCTGCCTCTGCCTCCGCCACCAGCAGAGGGTGAATGCCTGCTGGGTCCCTGTCCACCAGCAGAGGGTGAATGCCTGCTGGGTCCCTGTCCACCAGCAGAGGGTGAATGCCTGCTGGTATCACTTCCCCCACCAGCAGAGGGTGAATGCCTGCTGGTATCACTTCCCCCACCAGCAGAGGGTGAATGCCTGCTGGGTCCCTGTCCACCAGCAGAGGGTGAATGCCTGCTGGGTCCCTGTCCACCAGCAGAGGGTGAATGCCTGCTGGTATCACTTCCCCCACCAGCAGAGGGTGAATGCCTGCTGGTATCACTTCCCCCACCAGCAGAGGGTGAATGCCTGCTGGTATCACTTCCCCCACCATCACGAGGAGAGGAGCTGGAGCTTCCTCTGCCTCCACCTCCATCAGGGGGAGAGGAGCAGGAGCTGCCTCTCCCTGCACCACAAGGGCCAGGACTAGATGCTGGCGGTCCTCAGCAGCCCTTGCATAGGCTGCTGAGGGAAGCACGGGGAAGAACCTCCCGGCTGCAGTGGCCGAAAAGAGGGCCAACACCCGCACCCCAGCTTGTCCTGACTGCCAGCCTCGCTTCGCCCAAGGATGCCAGCCTCGCTTCGCCCAAGGATGCCAGCCTCGCTTCGCCCAAGGATGCCAGCCTCGCTTCGCCCAAGGATGCCAGCCTCGCTTCGCCCAAGGATGCCAGCCTCGCTTCGCCCAAGGATGCCAGCCTCGCTTCGCCCAAGGATGCCAGCCTCGCTTCGCCCAAGGATGCCAGCCTCGCTTCGCCCAAGGATGCCTCTGCATCGCCTGGGGTTGCCCGCCGCTCTGCATCGCCTGGGGTTGCCCGCCGCTCTGCATCGCCTGGGGTTGCCCGCCGCTCTGCATCGCCTGGGGTTGCCCGCCGCTCCGCATCACAGCCGGAAGTACTGTGGCCGGAACCCCACGAAGGGGAGCTGCCGGCCACGAAGAAGGGGGAGGAGGTCTGGAGACCGCCAACCCCAGCAGCAGTTTCGCTGCCGGAGAAGGGGGAGGAGGTCTGGAGACCGCCAACCCCAGCAGCAGTTTCGCTGCCGGAGGAGGGGGAGGAGGTCTGGAGACCGCCAACCCCAGCAGCAGTTTCGCTGCCGGAGGAGGGGGAGGAGGTCTGGAGACCGCCAACCCCAGCAGCAGTTTCGCTGCCGGAGGAGGGGGAGGAGGTCTGGAGACCGCCAACCCCAGCAGCAGTTTCGCTGCCGGAGAAGGGGGAGGAGGTCTGGAGACCGCCAACCCCAGCAGCAGTTTCGCTGCCGGAGATCGTGGGGGAGGTCCGGAGACCTGCTCCCTCTGCAGTTTCTTCCCTGCAGGAAGAACGGTGGTTGAAGCCCCACCAAGGGGAGCTGCCGGCGCCGAAGGAGGGGGAAGGTCAGGAGACCACACCCCAAGCAGCCTTTCCGCTGCTAGGACTACCCTGGCAGGAGAATGCTACCCTGCTGACAGCATTACGACCTGTGGGCCCCTGGAAGCCTCTGGTCCTGGCCAAGGACTTTGGGTGGGACTTTTGGGCTTTTAAGGGGGGAGGTGGCCATTGAGGCCATGTGTGCTTTGCACAGGAGGGGGTATATGTAACAAAGTGCCCGCCCCTGTGTATATTATCTGTTATGTGTTGCGTGTGGTGTGTTAAATGTTGGTGTATAGACATTGGTACACGGGATATAAACGGGTCTGTGTAACACGAGTGTTTAAAAATGTATATGTGTATTTAGGCACGAGGATTGCACAGCACTTCACGTGCAAGTAAAATGTAGTAATATGTGAGCACGGGGAATTGCACTTTATTAATTCACGTGCTGGGATTCAAGTGAATAATTAATTGGTAATTGAATCCCAGCACAATAGTATATATAGATGCACGTTGTCACATACTGGCGGTTGGGTGTTCGGTGAGCGGAGAACGGGATTGGAGACGGAGAAAATAAGCAGTAGCAGTAGCAGTAATAATAATAGGGGAAAGTATCCGCTCACCGTGTTTGTCAGTGTCTGTGCGTCCACCGTTTTGTTAAGTTTAGTCCGTTTTTTGTTTGTCTGTTTTATTTTGGCTACCAGTGCCGTGTCCTGTTTCTGTTTGTTTGTTTTTCAACCCTTTTATTTTGCAATAAACCGGCGCAAGCAAGCGCCATCATCATTTCATTTCATTTCATCCGTCCTGTGTTTTGTGTATTGCCTTACCTTTCCTCTGACGCCTTACCTTTCCTGGTTCTGACCAGCCAGCCCGCTTATTCCACTCGGCGCGTTTGTGTACAGGCTGTCACATAATACTGATGACTCAATATCACTTGTAATTATCATCACAAAGTGTGGGAGCACAATGTAAGCACACACAACAAAGCAATCTGTGCTTACAGGCTGTCACAATAATACTGATGATATCACTTGTATTATCATCACAAAGTGTGGGAGCACAATGTAGCACACACAACAAAGCAATCTGTGCTTACTGCTTTCTTTATTTAATTATTACATTGTGCTGTACCTGCTTAGCAGACTCGGCTGTGTTTTAATGCTTATTTTGTCAGATTATTGGTAAACTCCTGATACTCAGCTCTGCTAATTTTCTCCATGTTTGCTCCGTCTCTTTGATGTAATAGACAAGTGTGACTGTATTATATTCCAATTAAACAAAAATATCTGGATATGCTGGGAATGCAATGCAGTTTATTTCTCTGTCTCCTGTTTCAGCACTGATTTTAGTTGTAATATTTTACAGTTTAAACATTAATTTATGGTTCTACCTAGTGTCTGGTAATATCCCCTTCCACCAGTCATTCTTGATATGTATTTTTTGTATACAACTGTAAGTGGCCCTGGGTAAGGTAGTCTGCTAATAAATAAATTAATAATAATAATAATAATAATAATAATAATAATAATAATAATAATAATAATAATAATAATAATAATGTACTATTGACACTGCAATCATTTAGTGATTATGTCGTATTTATTACTCACTGATAGTAAATACTGAAGCTGTAATTCACATTAATGCACAATGTGAGCGTGGGTATAAACATTGGGAAACTAGGCAATGAAGAGTAGCCAATAGGGGCTCAACTGGAATTTGATTTCTGTTAAATTAGATTCAAAATCCAAGGTGAAACCAAAGCCCTTCCACCAAGCATGCAATTCTACAGACTTAGACACAAAATGGAAACAAACAAAATATGTATGAGGCAATTACATACATGGGTCAAACCCTCAGAAGACTTAAATTTATTATTCATATGTTATTACATGGTGACTTTTACAGTTATAACTAGGCTTGCTACTTTTCGATATTAATCGATAAAGATCCTTAAACGTCGAATTCCCAAAAAAAGAGTTTGACTGAAATAAATTTATGTAGGTAAAGCCGCTCGCTAGTTTTTTTTTTTTATTTTTGTACCAAAAATAACAATGTAGAAATCATCTATATTTGTTTAGTTTTTATACTTACTGTCTGTCCCGCCCCTGTTCCTCTCTGAATGGCTAGGGGTCGCTGTCAATCATCTCGGTGATCTGCTAGTATAGTTTCATTGTCACTGTCATTTCACCCAGTTCTGACAGATCTCATTAACTGCAGCAGCACCAGAAAGCTGTCATTGGTTTAAATGACTGTCAATCATCAAAGCACCTCCTTTTGAAATTAGCGTGTTAAGGTGTAGGTAGATGTTTGCTAGGTATACTGTGACAGTTACTAGTTACTAGACAGTTACACAATCCTCTGACAGAAGTTGCCATGGCAGCACGAAGCGTCCCGTCTGGCTTACATTCCGCTACTTTCAAGTCTTGTTGTGGTGATTTTACCTACAACTAGGGGAATCATAACAACCCAACACACAACATATAAACTTATTTTAAATCACAAAACTATAAATATATATTTTTTTCTTTAGCTAGAATGCTGTCACATGTTCTATGCACAGGATGACATCTATAGACAAGAAGTACTGGGGCTTTGACACATCCTTACTGTCAGAGGTGAAATTCTTAAAAAAAAACCAGCTACTCATATGAGCAGCCGGGTGTAAACATGAAAAACGGAGCCAGTACCAATGAAAAAATACTTAAATTTAACTAAATATTAAAATATCTAGATATTGCTGCACGATTATTTTTGAATACAAAATAAGCTTTAAAAAATAACTGATACAATATAACTAGGGCCCTGCGTTTTACACAACCTGCTTTCTTAGGCTGCACTTCATTCCTCCCACTGCAAGGTGCTCATGTAGTCTGCTTAATTAAACCACTTATTCATTAATAATCTCCCAAGTCCTTTAATCATCTCAATTAGTTATTCTATTAACATTCATTAGCATGTCAATTAGGACATTTATTTAGTCAGGCATCCCTTTATTACTGATACATCTTATTGAATATTATTTCTTAGAATGTGTAAATAAATCATTTCAATGTTTGTTTACTAGTAGGAACACATAATTTGTCAACAAAATATGAAAAAAACAGCACTGATTTCCAGAACAATTTATATAAAATACTGAAATCATAACATCAATGCTGTAACATATATATTACAATATAATAATAATAATAATAATAATAATAATAATAATAATAATAATTAGGGCTTCTGTTTTTTGGGTTTTATTAATTGTATTTTTCGGTGCTTATTTTTAGCTATTTTTGAGTTTTATGTAAATTGTCAACATGAATAGATTAACCATTCCCACAGTTTTTCCGGTGTTTTCCGGTGTTTATTGGCTATCCACTGATTTTATTTTATTTTTTGTATCGGGAGTGTTTTATCAGTTAAAACCTAAAATCAGAAGCCCTAATTATAATGCAAGGTAGATCTCAAGCAGCACATTAAGATCATTGCTATCAACCCTTTGCGGTCCTGTGACAAGGTCCAAAATAACAATTTTCTCTTTCCAGTCCGATGTCAGACCCTGTCCGAAAATGTAAAGTACAGGTCTCTAGTCGTTTTTTCTCCAGAAAAAAAGTCTAGAAACCTTTCAATGGCCGAGTGAGACTTGGATCGCATTATTGAGGAGTTTGGTGATAAAACGAGTGATCAGGAGAGGATTTATCAGTATGCACGTCTATAAAGAAGTATGTGAAAAATACAGCGAACAAGGGGTGGGGTTTGACTGGAGATATAGTACTGCTGTCCTTTTGCCATGCTCTGTCTTTTAACCTGTTTTACTCTGAAAAAAAATTAAATAGCATGGATAAAATAAACAGCGCATGACTTCTTTCAACATCTACAGAATTGGTAACAACTGACAAATATATTTTAGCCTTTCTTATTAAATTGGGAAACAATTCTTCAGCTTTAATCCAAAATTCATTCAAAATCATTCTACTGCCGTTTTCTTTTGCATGTGGTAGGTATTTGTCCATTTCTGATTTACAGTCAGCATCAAATCCAGGAATAGAATATAATGGGAGGGCTTCTAGATCCAAACTACACACTTGTTGTGGGTCGAATATCCTCACTGTCATCAGAAAGTTATGAGCATGGTTTCATGAGCATGGAAAAAAGCATGGTTTCTTTTTGCATTGATCTGGGTTATAGTAATGAGTCAGTTTTTCAGAAAAATCATGAAAGGCTTTTACACATAGTTTGTTTATTGCGGTGCCTGTGCTGTGTACCTCTTGTGCCAATGCTCAGTATGTTTTTATTAATTCTGCAACTTTATTATATGTTTGATGGGCTCTCACTTCACGGAGGTCCTTTAACACTATAGTGTTTGGTGAAATGTGTATTTCCTTTTCCACAAAGCCTGCGTAAAGGGATGCATTTGGAATGATATTCAGCAGCAGAATTTTCTGCTTGGGCAATGTTTTAACTTTTTTTTAAATGGTTGCAACCAGCTTGTCTGCTTTCGGAAAATTATTTGCCCAGATATTGCTGGCAGGGCTATTATGTGGGCATTACAAGTCAAATGTACTGAATTTGGTAGTAAACCTCAAAGAATGTCATTGGATGCCTTGATCATGTAACTAGCATTATCGGAGACAAATCCAGTCGCATTATTAAAATTAACTTCAAATGCATTTAAACATTTCAAAATGCTCTGTGCCACCGATGAGTAATTCACAGAGTGCAGATTGACTGTATCGGGTAATATTACTTTCAGTTCAAAGGTATTCGATAGTCCTTGGAGAACAAACAAAACGTGCAAAACATACTGATTACACTCGCTGGTAACTACATATACACTATCAAACATCTTTACCAGATATATAATTATCATCTTGTGCAACATAACCATTTGGGGTAGATATTCCCTTTTCTCTTACTTGACCTGCTGTAGGAATTGCTCCCGCATTTATTACATGTTTGTTCAGAAATGCACGTAGTTTGGGATTATCAATTTTTTCCAGGGGAATATTAGCACAAACAAATGCCTCTGTCAAATGAAAAATAACATCTCGTAGGCATTCAGAATTTTCGTTCCCCTTACATTTTTTACTGGACGATGTCGTCTCATAGCTGTCAGTCTTAGCCTTTTGTTTTCTGTGTTTTTCTGATGATAAATGTCGGTCTATTGTATTGTAAATCTCCCTCCTGACCTGTGAGAACAGAATACCTTAGACGGGCTGGCCTGACAGTTCTTTCCCGGGGTTCAAGGGAAGTTGGCTAGCTAGAAAGGGGGCGGAACTCCGGTGCATTAACTCATCGACCCAGAAGGGTAACTATGTGGCAGTCACGGATTGGAGATGGGGTGGGGTGCACTCGTTTAACAAGGGGTCATGTGTAATAAAAGTAGGCACTGCACTACTGTCACTTATAAACCTGTATCACCCATCACGAGCACTACAGCATGCACCCAGGACTGGTGACCGTACGTTGTGGGACGGATATTTGTGTTTATTGTTTGGGACTGCAACCCCGTTATTATTTACTCTGCGCACTACACATTGTTGTGTATTGCTAGGAAATATTATTAGGTCACCAGACCTGGATATGAAAGATTTATTTTATACCTAGGTCTGGTGACTGGTGCTTTCTAATAGAATGCAAGGGAACTGAGTGGATGGAATGCTTGCGTGTTGGATGAAAGCAGATCAAATACCCAGCACTGAGTACTGATGAGTACTGCAGAATTTAACCCCTGCTTATCATTGATTGGTTGATTTCTCACACGTGATTTGCAATACTTTATGTAATACAGGGCTGTCCAACATATATTGCTTGACTCATTTAGCTTCGCAACATGGTTCCCTTGATTTAGAGGTGAAGTATTCCAGTTAAGACTAGTAAAAGGTTTGAATTAGTGGCATATGCTCAAAGGTACAGTCCAAATTCAACAAGACTAACATGTTTAGCAAAAAAACTACTAAAGCATTGGGAAATCTCAACCCAAGTAAGCTTTGGTCTGAAATATTTATATTGTATTCAGTTTGTGTTTGTGAGTTTCTGTCTCTTAAAGACCCCAGTGGACGTGACATGGCTTTTTTTAAACACAGAGGTTTGGCTAGACTTTTTGTGATCTATAAAAAGCTGCTGACCTGTCTACAGTTTGATAGACAGCATGTGATGGGCAGATTTAGCTGCAGATTTAGCTGCATCCCTCTATACAGTTTAAACTCATTGCAGACTTGTCACGTCAAATCAGTGACTTCCTGCCTTGCACCCTATCGACAATCCTATGGAAGGTGTTTGTGTATTTTTCTCTCCCACTTTGTTCTTTGTTTGAAAGTCACCACAAATGTATTTTCAAAAGCTTTTATACCTTACTGCCTAGAGTTGTTGCACAGTGCATCCCTTGTGTGTTGTCCATAATTATAACGGTGTGACCAATTGTACGTCCCGTGCTGTTCAGGGAAAAGAGAGTGGAAGTCTGTGATCCTTGCTGGCTGGATAGCAATTCCAGGTTAGTGAATGCTTCCCATTTAAAATGGAAATCATTTCTTGGTGCCTGTTTAATATATTTTCCATAGTGTTGACTTATGTGCATTGCATTTTATCAGAGACAAGGAATAAGTAAGCAACAGCTGTAGAAGATTTGTTTGAGGGAATGATGTGGAAGGTTCTGGCCCAGGATCTCACTTCTCATCTTGAAAGGAAGTGAAATCTCTGGCAGCTGTCAAAGTTCAACCAAGGCCAGGTGATGAGACCCATCAACCCCAAAAAGGGAAAATGCAGCTGCAGAGGGAGGGAGGTGGAGGAAAGAGTCTTACCGGCAGAAGGAAGGAGGCAAGTCACAGGTTTTAAGTGATTGGGGTAAATCAATGAGGAAAGAAGACAGCTGCTGCATTGCCTCTAGAATAGTGACAAGCCTTTAATAGAAATTAACTAATCCAAATTGTTTAGAAACACACATATCTTCCACTCTAGGTCTGTTATTAATTGCTCCTGCTATTCGCAGCATGGTGCTGCTGGAGACTTAATAGCACGTTAGCAAGCTGATAGTGACTTTAGCATTAGTATTGAGTTAAAGGCTTGGGTTATATTTTATGTTAGGATTGTTTATTTTATATTCAGATGTTCCAGGAGCATTTTCCTCCAGACAAAGTGCATATTGGCATGGTCCTACTATTGCATCCAGTATATAGGATTTATGACATCTTTAAGCTCTGTTGCATCTCAGTTAAACAAAACAGCAAAGACAAGAGGCCACTATTATGCTCAGATCTGTTTCTGAGCACCGCTGCAAGGGTTAACTCTGTTTTCGTCCCAGCAGTCTCCAGGGGGCCGGTCGAGGGCTATGGTCTGTGCAGTTTGCTGTTATAAATACAGAACACTAATGGTAACTTTATGATGTAGCCAGTGTGAGACTACGACCCACAAGGGGCCCCTTTTTTTTCTGCATCTTCTTCTCTTCCTCTCTCGCTCTATCTCACTCTCTTCTCTCCCTGACACTGAATTTACAGTCTGCCATATGAAGGGCCGGGTGGTAAATCCTCGACCTCATTGAATAATGCATCAATGGCCCTCTGACACATAAATAATAGATGGGCCTCTGTTTTAAGAGATACAAGCTGAAAATGTGTCAGGCTAAATGGCCATGGTGGAAGTGTAATGGTGAAATATTTGATTGCTGTGTGTGTGTGTGTGTGTGTGTGTGTGTGTGTGTGTGTGTGTGTGTGTGTGTGTGTGTGTGTGTGTGTGTGTGTGTGTGTGTGTGTGTGTGTGTGTGTGTGTGTGTGTGTGTGTGTGTGTGTGTACGTGAGTGTTGTGTGTGGTTATAAAAGTATGGTTTCACATTCTTAATTCCCCCAAGCCACGAGGAGAGCTTGTTGTAATATAACTCGTTTGAGATCTCTAAGCCAGAAAAGCATTGTTTTCTGCAGCTACTGGCTATCCCTTTGTATATGCATTTTGTTCATGTCTTTCCTCTCTGTTTCTTTAAAGCCAGGCCTACTCCTCTTTGTGTCTCACAGTTGATCCATGCTACCCATTGCTCTTTCCAGTCACTTTCCAAATGGCATTTCTAACTTTAATAGTCTAACCTCCTTTCCCGTGCACTTGTTTGAGTTGTAAGGTTTGTTTTTTGTTTAACAAACCTTACAAATAATAATAATAATAATAATAATACACAAGGGCATTTGAAATATGTTCTTCAAAGACCAGACAGACATGCATTCTTACAGATGCTGGACAAACAAAATGGAAATAAACAAAATATGATGACATAATTATGTAGATGGCCTTCCGCTCACAGGATTTACATTTATTATTAATATTATTATGCAAATGGTTCCCTTGGCATGTACGTTAATACGTCATGTGTAGGGTGTCTTTTATTGTTATAAGGGTCAGCATCTTGTGCAGCTGGGCGGTTGTGTCTGCTCAAACTGTGCAAAAGGATAGCTGTCACAATAAGAGACACCACATAATGATCTTGTAGACAGGACTCTGTCTCTTTAAGAGTGTATTAATAAGAATGGGTGCCCCCCCACCCCCCGGTTATATCAGTTGGTCTCTTACCCAGAGTTCCAGATGAAGACATTGACGACAGATGAATGAGCATGTCTGGACCTGCACTGGGTAGAGGCCCAAGCATAACAAACCCTCTATACTGTATTTATAGAAATATTGCAAAGTCTGTTTAGTGAATTGTGTGCACATCTACTCTACTGTGTTCATATAAATAAATGGAGCGCTGCTTTCAAGTCTTGTTGTGGGGAATGTTTCACAGGTAGCCGGAGACATTTAGGGAACTCATCCCAACCCAACATACAGCATATAAACTTATGTTTTCTTCAACTGGCAGAGTTTCCAGAGGGCAATGATAACTTTTATAATGTGCACTTGTTTTATTGTATTTGTAATGTGCATGATTTTGTATGTTTTTATTTTTTAAAGGATACACAAGGATATTTGAAATCTGTGCTTCAAAGAAAATGTGGCTTCTGGTATGCACTTAAAAATGAGATACATTGAACAATGTAATTACACTCTCCTTTATGGAAAAAAAACATATATTTTTAATATATGGTAGAAAAGTATGATCCTTATATTTTTCATATATTGTTGAATACGCAATACAAGAACTACTTCTTCAAACAGGGCCACCCATCCTCTAGATCACAGATATCCTGCTCACTGGGTTTGGAGGGGAAAGATTTGAATCGACTTCAAACACAGCAGCTATGATGATCTACATATTGTATAAAACCATATGCGGTGAATGCCTACCAAGATCAAAGGAATGTGGATCCATACTATTTGGCCTTTAATCATTTTAAGCTGATGGAGAAAGGTCACCGTCACTCTTTTATCATCTCATCTTGTGGAGTCTTGTCTGCTTGTTTGGATCTGCCAAGCCTAAAAGAAGTTAGCTTGTATTAATTTGACATTTTCACGTTCCCCGAATCAGGAGTAGAGAACAGCTTGTGTGATTGTGTGCATTGACTGCATATGATTATGGAAAGGGTCACCGTCATGAATCTGTGTTGCTTTGGTTGTTTAATTTCTACAACTGATTGATGGAAACAGGTGTCAATACACATCAGGTCAATGTAGTGTACCCAGTAGAGTTCTTTCAATAGCAATCGCATATTTGGCATATTGGGATGGATTTATTGAGCTCTTAATGCAGATCTTAATATGACAGCCAGTGTTCTAAAGCTAATAGAAATACATTTAAATAAAAAAAAAAGTGTCATGGTTCATATTTCATAAATACTAAATTAACCATATATTTAAAAAATGCACATCTCTCGCTAAAGACCTGTTAATTCATTTATGTTGAGCATAATATTTTAATAGTTAATAGCATGCATGAAACAATGTTACAATGTATTTTGACAGGCCTAGGTTTATTGCATTTAGATATAACAGCAGCTGGTTTTCATTCACAATACTGGAAATCTAAAGCCAAGGACACTGGTAAAAAAGCCTGCATATTATAGTCAGAATCTTTCCTGAGCAAAAACAACAACATTGTAATATGATTTGTTGAATGACATAGGTATTGTGGGATCATTATCAAATACATCATCTAATGTAAATATACACAACATAACTGTAGATGCGTTATGAAATCTAATGCAAAACTAATAATGTTCCAAAAAATGGTGAGCCATTTAAAAACCCTGCCTCATCAAGCCCAGTAAATTGACGGCAGTTGTGAACAGAAATTATCTGCTGTTCTGTAACCTTAGCACAGGATCTTGAACAGGGACTTGCAGGGAGCTTTGCATTGGCCCATGTATTCTCATGGGTTAAGGAGGAGCAGGTAGGTCCTCTCATTGTGCTTCTGCATCCCATTATAAGCAGGTGCATGAGGAGGCCAGACCGTGAATATCCAGGCTGGGCCTTGCCTCCGGGGATCTTGGTTGGCAAGTGGGTTGCAGCTGTATAGTGACATTTCAAAAATTTGTTAATATAGGCTGAAATAAATTAGCATAGCATCTGGTTGAGTACCATGTGACTGGATGCACAGATCCCACTTTTCAAGATGTAATAAACTCAAATATGTGGTTGATGTTGGTTCTCTGCTCCCTAAAGGGTTACAGTTATACTGCAGAGCGGTCTGGTCTGTTTCTTGATTTGCATGGAACCATCAACACTTTGCAGCCAAAAAGCTAGAATGTATAATTGGCCCAAAGCTGCTCGGAGGATTCTGTGTGAAACAATGTGTTTGTATGTGGGAAGGAAAAATATGAACTTGATACATAGGGCACTTTGCATAACAGTTAAGCTCTACTCATGCAGATTTCACTGCAACCTTTTTAGATCTTCCATGTAATGTATTTACCTCATGTAAGAATGGGCAGGCATGTGTGGTGTGAATCATGGTCATCAAGCATAGAACACATTTAATCTACTCTAATGCTCCAGCCCTTATATAGCCTAGTTCCACAGTTCCATTCTATAACATGCATGTCACAAAGTCAGGTACTTCACTTCTAGTAGTATGCTAGTTACTAGTAGTATGTGACTCCAGGCATACTGAAACCATGTCTTCACAGATCTCCACCCTCTGCAAAACAATAAGTAGTGCTAAAACTTAAGGGTACAGTAACCCATAAGTAAAGGACTCTTACAAATTGTAGCAATGTTGCCCGCCCCTGTGTATTTCAGTGTTATATGTTGTGTGTTGTGTGTTAATGTTGGTGTATAGTCATTGGTACACGGGATATAAATAGGTCTGTGTAACACAAGTTGTTTAAAATGTGTATGTGTATTTAGGCACAAGGATTGCACAGCACTTCACTTGCAGGTAAAATGTAATAATATGTGAGCACGGCGAATTGCACTTTATTAATTCATGTGCAGTTGTACCGCGACTCCAATTGAATGATTGATTAGCAATCGAGTCTTGGTACAGCTGCATAAAAGGAGCATGTTTTCACTCACTCAGGGTTGTGTGTTCGGTGAGTGGAAAATGGGATTCGAGACAGAGGTAATAATCAAAATAATAGTTAAAACATCAGCTCACCGTGTTTGTCTGTGTAGTTTGTTTTGTTTGTCTATTTATTTTGGTGAAAGTGCCGTGTCCTGTGTTTTGTTTGTCTTTACAACCTTTTATTTTCTGTCTGTTCATTATTAAATGCTGAGCGACACCAATCGCTCAGCTTCACCAGCTTCCTGTTTCTGGTCTGACATCACCCACGGCAGCCATCTTCGTGACACAAACATACATACTGCCAAGGTTTCAATTCTACCACCACGAGTCCTATATCTTCTTTCAAGTTACTTAGTCTTAAATGCAAAAACACCATTAGGAGACTCGACTACACTGTTATAGATGTTGGTTTTGTCAGTCCCCCTGTTTCAATGAATAGACCAGTTTATCCCCTGCACACTAAAAGCTGTAGGCAAATCTGTTCATTTGAATGAGATGTGATTAACAACCCCAGCTCAAGAAATCCAGGTGCATGTGGTCAGGTTAATCAGCTTTACCGATTGCTAATAAATCTGACCAAATCTACAGAAGCACCTGGGGCACTTTGAAAGTGAGTGGAAGGACAGCTGCCTGTGGCCTTGTGCGGTGCTTTTAACACTGCCTTGCTATGAAAACCTGCTAAAAGGGGATTTTTGTTTCAGATTTTAAAATTATTTTGTGAATGATCAATTAAAGTGCACAATGTAATTCCTTGTTGTGGGGTTGGTTGCTGTTTACCTGTCCTACCATCAGCCAGTCTGACCATCAGCCATTACATTTGATCCTTCCACCACACATTCTATCTGAACTCACTTCAAACTGATCCAGGCACTTTTATCCATGTGATCCTTCCACCACACATTCTATCTGAACTCACTTCAAACTGATCCAGGCACTTTTATCCATGTGATCCTTCCACCACACATTCTATCTGAACTCACTTCAAACTGATCCAGGCACTTTTATCCATGTGATCCTTCCACCACACATTCTATCTGAACTCACTTCAAACTGATCCAGGCACTTTTATCCATGTGATCCTTCCACCACACATTCTATCTCTGAACTCACTTCAAAATGATCCAGGCGCTTCTATCCATGTGATCCTTCCACCACACATTCTATCTGAACTCACTTCAAACTGATCCAGGCGCTTCTATCCATGTGATCCTTCCACCACACATTCTATCTCTGAACTCACTTCAAACTGATCCAGGCGCTTCTATCCATGTGATCCTTCCACCACACATTCTAACTGAACTCACTTCAAACTGATCCAGGCGCTTCTATCCATGTGATCCTTCCACCACACATTCTATCTGAACTCATTTCAAACTGATCCAGGCGCTTCTATCCATGTGATCCTTCCACCACACATTCTAACTGAACTCACTTCAAACTGATCCAGGCGCTTCTATCCATGTGATCCTTCCACCACACATTCTAACTGAACTCACTTCAAACTGATCCAGGCGCTTTTATCCATGTGATCCTTCCACCACACATTCTATCTGAACTCACTTCAAACTGATCCAGGCGCTTCTATCCATGTGATCCTTCCACCACACATTCTAACTGAACTCACTTCAAACTGATCCAGGCGCTTCTATCCAGTGGCCAGGTTAATTAACAATCCATATGCAATTTAACCTGCCAACATGCACCTGGATTTCTTGAGCTGGAGTTGATAACCCTCTCAGCCAAATTAACTAAATAACCTGCCATTATTAGTGTCCATGGTCTTCACCCTCCCACCCCAGTGAATACAAATCCCAGTGAATCAAAGTTTTACATGATACATGCTATCCAGAACTCTTCCTTTTGGACTTGTCTACATACATGATGCAGCTTGAGATACTATTAAAGACACGCCTGTCTCGACATGCAAACACTGTGCAGATCTTCATTTATAACCTCTTCACAGTTATATTGTGTATGTTTAGATGTTCAAAACTCATCTCTGAATTCCCTGATCCACTTTGTCATTCTCATAGTTGTTGTCAAGTTAAAAGAAAGTATAACTACTTTTAACCACAACTCCAACATTAAAAATGATTGTATTGCAATCTGTATTGCTCAAACTTTTCTAACCATTTTTCAGTCAGGACAATCTTGTGAAAAATAATCACCTACTATAATGCAAACTCCTATAGATTTCCAAAAACATTGAACAAGGGGTGAATAAAAATAAAAGTAGTTGGAGTATCCCAGTGCCGCCTGCTAAAAACCCAACAGCAACTACTGCGAAGCTTTACTACATAAATAAATACATGGAAATGAAATACATTTTAAAATTGTTTAGATCACCAAAACACTCAGTAACACACCTGTGTAATCAACAACCCCTCCAGAGTGCTTTGTTTCTTATCATCTGAAGAAAATTCTGGGTTAATGTTAATTAAAATATAATTAGCTAAAGCTATTTCTGTGCTGCAAAAACAATTGACACCTTTAATTTCAAAGTAATTATTCCATCCCTAGACCCTGCTCCAATCAATTTTTAATGAACTTTGTATAGTTTAAATTATGTCGAGATAAAAAAAAAACAGAAAAAACTATTGAAATCCTAATCAGTGTGTTCTACAGCTTATCACTTTGTGACACTTTATAGCGTGCTCTTTAAATGAATCATTACTACTGAAATGACTAATAACTTATACAATGCAGCCAAACATTTAACAATTAAAACAATCATTTTAGTCCATCTATGGCTTTCTCTCTGCTCTTCGCGATTCTCTCTATCCCAGGGGTGCCAAGTTGTGGCCCAGATGAAATGAAATAATGTTTAATGATTCTAAGACCGGGATGGATGTGTATGTCGGTTCATTTAATCCATTAAGATCATTCTAGGAACATTGGATGGCTCAGGGCCAATGGATGGCTCAATTCAGTAGCTCAAGGCATGGCTGGGGCAAGCTTGTCGACCACAGAGGAAGAAGACTGCTCTGACAGCAACACCTACCTTCCCACCACCGCCATGGGGGAAGATAGGTATGCTTTACCCATCTCCACCTGTTGTCAGCTGCTTAGTGCAGCATCTCAGCAAAGTACCGAGACCAACTCTCCAGGGAGAAAGATAACAGAGTACAGCAAGTAAGACTAGATCCTATTAAACTGGTTCAGTTAATCTACTGCAGCTATAAATATCATTGTTTAAAACAGCCCCTGCTGACTTTCTGTACCTTTGGGATGAGGTTCAAGTATTTATCCAGCAAAAAAACAAAGACAAAAGGTAGTGTAACTGTATAATGTGTATTGGGAAAATGACACTATCGAGGCAAGGGATTTGCAGGAGATTGTAGTAAGCGTCCAAACTGAGGCTACAGCTATGGCAAAATGTTTTGCCTCCCTCTATAGAATTAACAGATGTTGCTACATAAAGTCAGATGAAACCTAATAAAACCTGATGAAACCTGCTGAAATGTGCTACATAATGTTACATTTTCAATTATATATCGCTTTATAGTTTTTCATATACTTAACAAAAAACTGACAGAAATTGGACATTTCGAAATCTATCCTGAAATACTGTACTACTATTATGGCTTCCAGTAGCCCATCATGTTGGCACACATGCCCATCCAAATCTAGGCCTATGTGAATGCCAAGTTTAAGTAACAAATAAATAAATTAAAAAATAAAAGATAAACGTCAACTGTGCACCCCAAAGGTGGGTGTTTGAGTTTAGGACAAATAGGCTATTTTGTTTAAATGTCGCGAGCTTTAGCTAATCAAAGCAAAATAGTCATTGTGATACACTATTTGGGTGGGATCTTCCTCTCACACAACGAATCATGTGCAAGCCATGTTTGATTGACAGCTTGCGAGGCAGTTGGCGCGGATCTGTTGAAAGTCTGTCGAAATGTCCCAGACGTTTCCATATTACAACTTTATTTTAATGTGCATTTTAGTAAGTTAGTAGTAGTACGGCGGCCATCATGGCAAAACAAACATGCACACACCTTTAAGAGTTTAGTTTAGTAGAAAGGCTCAAGTGAACAGGATTAAGACAGCTGGACCAATGATGACAGAAATAGCTTCAAATTGCTGTCGTTTGAAGAGATATGTGCGATTTTCTGGAGTGTCATGACTATATAACTGCAAGCCCCGACGCTTTGTCCTGTAAGGTGGAGAAGAGACGAGAGGATTCAAACTAGGCAATGGTAAGTAATTGACTGACTTTCATTGTATTTGATAATTGCTTAAAATGTAATATTACTTGTCGATGGTTTGGTGACGCTGCCTGTTGCCTTATTCAGTGCCTTGGAAATGTTCTTATATCCTACCTCTGATTGGTGCTTTTGAAGAACCTTATTCTGGATTTGCTTTGAATGTTCCTTCGTCTTCATGATGTAGTTTTTGTTAGGAAATGTACTAACCAACTGTGGGACCTCCCAGAGACAGCTGTATTTAACCTGAAATCATGTGAAACACCTTAATTGCACACAGGTGGACTCCATTCAACTAATTATGTGACTTCTAAAGACAATTGGTTGCACCAGAGCTTATTTAGGTGTGTCATAGCATAGGGGTGAATACTTATGCAATCAATTATTTTCTGTTTTATATTTCTAATTAATTTAGAACAATTTGTAGATTTTAGTTTTCATTTTGACATTATGGACTTTTTTTGTGCTGATCAGTGGCAAAAACTCCTGATTAAATCAATTTTTATTCCCTGTCGTAAAAGTCCAGGGGGGGGGGGTGAATACTTTTGAGAGCCACTGTACATGTAATTTCTGTCTACTTCAAACATGTTAAATAATTATGGGGGAGATATAGTGCTCGGGAGTGTTCCATCTATAGACAGTTTTCCATCTTAAAAATATTTTGGGAACTGTGAAAAATGAGTGTCTGTTTGGAATGTGTACTGTAGCAATGGCGGGCACTGACGAATCAAGAGCTGATTTCATAAGCAATGAAAGTTGCTTTCAGCTTCTTGCAATTTACTGTGAGTTTTTTTTATTTTCCTTACAGTATTTCAAACTGTGAATTCATACTTTTATCAGCACAGTTCATTTAGTTACTATGGCAACGGGGTCAAACAAATACCAACTTCATGCTTGGTGTTTGAGTCATTACAATGACCTAGCGAGTCAGTGGCATATATGATGTTACAATTTATTAATAATTTGAAGGTATCTGTGGTTACCTTCGATACGTAGTATTAGAAATGTAAAGAAATACAAAAACATTTTTGTCATTTAAGATTTGCCATTAACTTTTCTTTGGTGTATAAGATTTATTTTAAAGACAACTGTAACAGGGAGAGATCTGTACTGACTCTGCTGGCGTGTTCACGGGCAGCAGGAAGAGAGCGGCAGTCGTCCAACAACCGCCTGTGAGTCATGGCAGTGACACGGGGAGGTAGGAAAGTGGGTGTGTGGACTTTCCCCCTCTCTGAATGGCTGAGAGGCGCGTCTTGGGAGATTGTTAGCCCTAAAAATTAACGCTCTGTTGTTTCCTCAGATCTGCCCTTTTAAACGCGTAGAGTGCGCGGAAACTCTGGTCCACGACCGAACGGAACGGAGCGGAGGTTCAGAGTGAGACAGTGAGGGAGGGGAACCCTTGGGCAGATCCCTGAATAAGGATAGCTGAGCAGGCTAGTTAGCCGGCAGTGTAGGGTGGTGATCCGGGTCGCACGGGCAGCGGCGACCGGGATATTGCTGCAGTGCAGCACCTTTTCTTTGTAGTTTTGTTACTGTTTTATTTTTCCTGTTTCTTTGTGCCTTCGATTTTTGCAGTATTGTTTTGGAGCAGATGCGAGTGCGCCTGAAGTGTTTACCCTTGCTTGGTATTCCCGTGGTTCTGTTTACCATCGTTGGTAAGCAGACCACGGACCAACAGCGCCCTCTGCTGGCTAAAGAAACCCAACGCGCCCCTGAAATAAAACTGGGCACCTGTGTGGTGTTTTCAATTACACCTGTCTGTCTCCTGGTCAGTGAATTACCCACACACCCTCCACAGCAACACAAGATGGAAATTGCACATTTCTTTTCATTAGCGTGTCAACATCTTTTTAAAACCTTTACAAAACTGGAAAATGTTGCTGAATTTGTCACTCAAGGTTTTTTTAAAACATATATATTTTTGTCTGCTTGCTATGTTTCTTGCAGCCAACGTAATATCTCTGTACTTTAGAAAATGCAGTGAAATCCATATTTAGCTGGAAACGAGGTATTCTCAGCACAGCAAAGATTTTAGTTTTGATATGAAGGCAGCTTAGTCTGTTTTTGATTTTGATTTTTGCTTGACAGACACCCTTATGCAGGATGACTTACAGAGGTAACAAGTTATTACAATATAGCTAAGAAATTACAATACAGCTAAGAAAAAAAAAAACAATACAGCTTTTTGTTTGGGGATTTTTTATAGTTTCTGTTTGCGCTTTTTGTCAAATTAAATGTTTTTTGCAGTTATTGTGCACATTGTGTTTGCTTCTGTAGCATATGTGCTTTGTATTTGTAGTGTATAACTACTGTTATAAGCTGCAAAAAAATGTTCGCATTGCTTCACTCGGCAGCATACATTTTCAGTCTTGGCTACTTTGCTCTGCTCAAACCCCGGGGAGATATTTGTTGTATTCAGAGTTTGAATTGATTTGAATCATGTTTGTAATGTAAACTATTTCCTGTGACGTCAGACCTGTGGTACTTGCCCGTCCACCTGAATTTGGGGCTCCACCCAAATTTCCATTCCTAGCGATTCCAAAGCGATTGTAAATTACACCGTCGCAACTGCTTACGCCATCTTTAATACTTCTGACTTAAACCCGACTAAAAGTAAATTCCATACAAGTGCACCGGAGCAGAATCATCCCTGGTGTGGTAACGACCGGGTTGAGACCGAGGCGCAGCAGAGAAGGGAAATAGCCCTAGCTTCACGTGATGGCCTTAGCATTCCATAAGCAAAATGTGGAAAAAAAACAAAACAACTTTACAGATCACGAAATACCTACACTGCTGTCTCTATATAAAGAGAACAAGGGAATTCTTAATTCTAAGCTTATCACGACAGTAATATTTAGTCAGAAGAAGGCAGCATTCCTTGGTTCATATATTGAAGATCATCCCGTATTTCATCTATAAGACGAAGGAGGTCCTGTCTTGGTAATCGATAGCGCTGCTAGAGCTCAAGATCAAACATATCCAGTGGATTAAGTCTGTCCCATATGATTCTTTCTGGACGCATGCAAAGCAGTACTGTAAATCAGCCGATTTAAACCTGTTTTTGAAACTGTGCCCCTTCTGTCAGGAGGTTTCAGCTAAAGTACCCTTTACCATTTCCACTACTGGATGGTTCCACAGTTGCAATAAAAGGCAGAATAATCTGGTTACAGTCCTCGCAAAAGTATGACTATTGTGAGGACTGCTTATGTTTACTGGTGCATTTATACTTCTAAACAATGCAGAAACACTGTGCTTCACTGATACCACAAGGAAAGTGCAAAGATTACAAGCAACACAGAGCGATCTTCAAATCTCCAGACACCTGCTTCACCTAAATATCAGAGTGGAAATCCACACAATCGAAATTGCACATACATACACCTAGAAAATGTGGACGTGATAGAGTCTGTGTTTTGTTTTTTTCGTTAGCAGTTAACTCTGAGCTGCTAAACAAAGATTAAATAAGTACGGTACATCTACCCCTGGGGGTGATTCTAAGGGTCATAGGGGGTATGACTCAGAAATGCACAAATAAAAATGAAAGTAAGAGAAAATAATGATCTTGATATTTTTTAACAGTATTGTATATTCTCTAAACCACAGTATATACTTGTTTTATACATGTACTATTCCACTCATCTTTGGCTTTTACTAAACTAAATGTTATTTTAGAATATGCCAAGCTGATTTGCTTTTAAATTAAACTTCCTGCCTCTATCCCCTATGTTATTCGCCTGTCTACACCAGCTTTACACCTACCTCCTAGCAGGCGTACCTTTACGACTGCTGTACAACCTGAGTAAGTCTTACGCCAGCTTGGTGCACTCCACCCCTGGTCAGCAGCATTTACAACCTTCATAGTCCTAACTGCTGACGACCACAGACACCATAACCCAGGATGAAAGGTGCAAGGAAGCAATTGGCATTTTTGGCATCTGTTTTTAATACCAGTGAGTAACAACAAGTTTTCTTCTGCGTTGATAACATACTGTAGACGTTTCACGTTTGAGGAGAAAAAAGATAAAGTAAAGGTTGTAAATTCAAAGTGTTGAACATCATTATTGTATATAGAAATGCCAGTAATTTCAGTGTGCAACTCTAATGTGTGTAAAAGAAATGTGTTACTTCTTAAATTGTCAATTTAACCTACAGAACTGTATATAAATAAGTTAAGGAATAAACTGTGTTTAAGTTCTGGTAGAATATCTAAAGAAAACAATTTAAAAATAGGAAGCAATATGTATATATTTTTTTCAGAAATTGCCCTCTGCCTGAAGATAACGACTTAGGGATTACTTTCCACTAGCATAAGGATTCGTTCAATAAAAATGTATTTAAAAATAAACATTGAGTTACAATAACTTTCCTGGTGGTTATAAACGTGGTAGACAAACAAGTGTTCTGTGCATCTCAGGAAAAGCACACAGCCCGCCATGGGTTATACCTTACTTATTAACCTGATCCAAACCCCTTAAACTGCATCAGTTATTACTGCACCATACAAATAGCTCATACACTGTGTTTATAAAAACAGAGAGCACCGCTTAAAAGACAACTTATCACAATTTAAACTTCAAGACTAGCCTGAGGCACCTTTGTTTTCCTGCTGTGCTGTACACTGCAGCTACAGTAAGTTAGTTTAACTCAACACATGCAAGTCAGTCACGGCCTGCAACTTTAAACGGTCCACTGTAGCTGTGTTGACCAATCAGACAATTTCAGAAAAAAAATTCCACCGTTTTCTAGAAAGACCGAAAGAACAAAGGGACAGTCGACCTTAATCAGGAAACAGTATTCATCTCGTCGGGACCCCTGTTCTCCACTCATTAAATCTGTCCTTTTTATAAACCCCACCCAACCAAAGAAGACACTAATAAGTGCGTTATGTGGAAACTTGGTTTCGTACTCATTGAATTCATGGCTGCATACTCCAAACAAGGGTATGACTCGGCTCTCTTGCGTTTGTGCGCCTGTGCATTTTCAAGTCTCTAATGTCAGGAACTTCTGTCACAATTTAAGCCCTAAGGATGAGAAACATGATTGTTTTCTGCTGCACTGTGGGAATGAATTAATCCTATTCTTTGTTTATCAATCACGTGCTTATCATACCTCACTGAGGCTGCAGGCTTTCATGTGATCCTGTCTTCAGGAAGTGTTGTGAAATACAGACAGAGTTACTTAGCACTTCCTGGAGTGACTTTATTGTACTGTTACCATTCCTACAAAATACTTCTACCAAGACTTTTGCTGGTAACAGTTTACACTGTGTCTCAATTACTGTGTATTTACATAGTTGTTACTTAGCAAATACATG
This sequence comes from Polyodon spathula, assembly GCF_017654505.1. Lineage (NCBI taxonomy): Eukaryota > Metazoa > Chordata > Actinopteri > Acipenseriformes > Polyodontidae > Polyodon > Polyodon spathula. The sequence goes on along the minus strand of NC_054535.1, from coordinate 107,335,698 downwards.
TGTACTTACAACATATTACAATGTTATCATGCATAGTTACAACGTATTAATGTGGAAATTACATGTTATATGAAGTACACAACTGTATCAGAAAATGATTAGTAATAGGGTTAGAGTTAGGTTTAGAGTTAGGGTTAAGGTTAAGGTTAGGGTTTGGGTTATATTGTGCAAAAAGATTTACACATTAACTACATTGTAACTATGCATAATAACATTGTAATTATGTGTAAGTACACATGTATTTACTAGGTAACTACTATGTAAATACACAGTAATAGAGACACAGGGTAAAGTGTTACCTCAACTTTACAGAGCAATGCTTTGACAAGTGTGAAAAATACACTTATCTACCAAGCTTTGAAGTTTCTTTAGTTTTATTCACCTTTATAATCAAATATTTAAGTGCTGGAATTGTTACAAATTCTGATTGAACTACATTTTGCATAAAATGGGGATATTGTGGAAGAGCTCTTTATGTAGTTCATGAGATATTTATCTCCTGAAATCTGAGTACAAAAAGTCTTCCTTGCTATCCAATATAAGTTTGAAATGGCTGTATATCCTTGTCTCATTGTTGTTGACTTTTTCAGTACATAGTAGAGGTGAGAATAAATCCAACTCTCATGTACAGATTCGGATTGTGAGTGTTCCACTGGCTGATCTTTGTGACATTTAAAGCTGAAAATGAGAGCGGTGCGGCAGGCTGCCAGAGTCTCCCCCCACACTGCTGTGGCTGAACAGAAGCCTTTTCCTATTTCATTTCAGGGTCACTGGATGTGCCGTGACCAGGGGAAGAAATAAAAGGGAGAGAGAATACAGCAACGATAAAGCTAAATTATAGCCAATCAGATTTTATTCACAGCTCAACTGCTAGACAAATTGCTGCTCATGATGTCTGCTATGGGTCAGAAGATGGAGTAATTTCATTTTAATCAGTCATGTTTGAGGCAGGGATGGCACTGCAGTGCTGCCGGCTCCCTGTGTCTCTTGACCGAGGGACCAGAAGCAGCAGCAGCAGCAGCAGAGAATCCCGAGTGAATTCCAGCCGTGATGCCATGGAGCAGCTAACACAGTGAGACAGGGAACAACTTTAAAATGGCTGTAGATGAGAACAGAATGTTACCTGTTGCTCATTTACATTTACTACTGAGATTTAAAATATATAGTTTAGAAAGCAAGTCACAAAATGATATTGCAAATATTTCATTTTCTAAACATGATGTACAATAGGTAAAAGAGCATTGTCAGTTTGTTTGCTTCTTTGCCTGACAGCAGATGTGTATGGCGTGGACCATTTATGGAATTATTTTCTAGCTACAACTAGTAATACCTATCACTGGTGAGAATTAACATTGTCAAACAAACTGTAGTTTTATGGCGCACAGCATTTTGGAAAATCATACACACACACACACACAAACAGGTTTAAATCCGTTGATTTACAGTACTGCTTTGCATGCATCCAGAAAGAATCATATGAGACAGACTTAATATATATATATATATATATATATATATATATATATATATATATATATATATATATATATATATATACACATACACACACACAGTATATGAAACCGTGGTTGGAAATTCTGGCTTGTGAGTGGTTAAAACCACATCATAGGAGAAAAAATTGATTTAACTATTGCCCTAACATCCTTATACCGCTGGGCAATAGTCTCCATCTGTCATGTGATTGGTTCACATCACTGTCAGTCCTGCCCCTTTTCAAAGGAATGCTCTTCTACCCCGCACTTTTCCCAAGAAGAGAAAATGGCTGAATGTGAAAAAAACTGCTAATTTACAAAATATACTACAAAAGAAAGATGCTCCAAACACTAAAATGGTGATTGAAAGCAGTGCTTGAAATGGGGCAGTACTAACATTGAAAACATTTGAGCAGCACTTTGGAGCTTATCACTTTCTAATTGTTATCTTGTTGTCCCAGCAGCAGCTGCAAGATTTACGTCACAGCAGAGCATAGACTGCAACTCCCAGAGTGCATTGCAAAACAACTGCAACTCCCAGAGTGCATTACAAAAAAACTGCAACTCACAGAGTACATTGCAAAACAACTGCAACTCCCAGAGTGCATTACAAAACAGAGCAGAGGAATTTATTTTGAATGGTCCAGGTCAAGTCGTGATTAGATGCAGTATTGATTAGAAAAGATGTTAAACTGGTTAAAAAGTGGTGGCACTGGTGTGAAAAGAAAGTGTACAGAGGAAAATTCAACAGAAAGTTTAACACAATACTAACCCTGAGATTGCCATAACATTAGATGATTTAGAAAAAATTGCTTCCGAAAGCCCTCAGGAAAGCTGCAGCGCTGGCGCCACAGATCCACCAGACTGCTACACAACAGAGACAGATCCACTAGACTGCTACACAACAGAGACAGATCCACCAGACTGCTGCACAACAGAGACAGATCCACCAGACTGCTACACAACAGAGACAGATCCACCAGACTGCTGCACAACGGAGACAGATCCACCAGACTGCTACACAACAGAGACAGATCCACCAGACTGCTGCACAACGGAGACAGATCCACCAGACTGCTGCACAACAGAGACAGATCCACCAGACTGCTGCACAACAGAGACAGATCCACCAGACTGCTGCACAACAGAGACAGATCCACCAGACTGCTGCACAACAGAGACAGATCCACCAGACTGCTGCACAACAGAGACAGATCCACCAGACTGCTGCACAACAGAGACAGATCCACCAGACTGCTGCACAACAGAGACAGATCCACCAGACTGCTGCACAACAGAGACAGATCCACCAGACTGCTACACAACAGAGACAGATCCACCAGACTGCTACACAACTGCTACACAACAGAGACAGATCCACCAGACTGCTGCACAACAGAGACAGATCCACCAGACTGCTGCACAACAGAGACAGATCCACCAGACTGCTACACAATCGAGCAAATGGCTTCTGGTAAAGAACAAGCAGTTGGGCTGCTTAACATGTAAGTCTTTAAAGTTGTTGGGGCCGCACAATTCACAAGTGCTGAGACTGACTACAGAAATAGCTGAGTGCTCGCTGACATATTATAGAACTGACAAATCAAAACAACAGGCCTCCTTAAGAAAAAAAATGAATGAGCATCAACATGCAACTGCTCATGTGACAGCTGAGAACATTTTAAAAAACGTGAAACTGGAAAGCATGGAAAACCATGCCAAGTCGATGTATAATGCAGAGCTGGAAACAACATGCAGAGTACTCTGCACTGCCTATAAAATAGGGAAATATGGAAGGCTGTTTGTAGATACATCTATCAATGTGGATTTGCAGGAGCTGAACGGCATTAACATGGGCAGAGTTCTTCACACAAACAAGTCATGTGCTGATATTACTGATCACATTGCAGCTGAAATGAGAAAAAACTGATATTCGGCAAAACAAAATAAATGTGTTTATTAAATGATGAATCCACCACCTTAAGTCTGTTCTTGCTTTGTGCTTGTGGTCAGCAATAGCGGGAAAAGTAAACGCTCAGACTTTCTTCTTTGACCTGCTTGAGCTATTCCATTGTTGATGCATTGCTGGAGTGTCTACACAGACATGGTTTCAATGAAGACTTTGAGTCAATGGTGAATACTCCTGGACCCTACACAGAGGAAGCAAACGAAGCCTGCATCCAGTTAGATTTTAAGGGACTTGAGTTGAACGGGCGCAATAAAGTTGTGCAAATTAACGCATGTCAGTTTTACAGGAGTTTGGCAGAGAATCTTAGATATAGACTTACGACAACATCTTTGTCAAATGCCAGAACCAAGGCACTGGAATCCCCATCAAAGGAATGCGATAAAAATGCAATTGAACAAGTCAAAATGCTCTACTCTGAATCCTGGCCCAAAGAAGCACAGCTGGATATTCAGTACAGCGACAGGAAAGTGAGACACCTATGCCAACATTGTAAAAGTGATGTAGTGGAGAGTATAAGAGGATTTCGTGAATAAAGGGAAATCAAAGGTGCAAGTAAGCCCAGTGACTTAGAACCGCTATTGAAAGTGATTATATCCCCAGTGCCTTAGAACCGCTATTGAAAGTGATTATATCCCCAGTGCCTTAGAACCACTATTGAAAGTGATTAGAACCATTGCAATAGCCACAAGTGAATGTGAGCGTGTTTCAGCTGCATGAATGACATTTTGACGTAAAAAAGAAATACTCTTGCTGTCAGCTGCCTGTCCAGCCTTGTATTTTTAAAGTGCAACGGCCCACCGCTGCACATGTTCAACTCTCTGGATTGTGTAAAGTCCTGGCTGATAAAGGGAAGACGAAGTGCTGACGAGACAGCTTGCTGTCGCTCTACATGCCATGCAGATTCAACTTGAGAGTCCAAGTTGCTATGGAAATTATTTTGACAGACAGTCTTAGTCCATAAGTAGGCTACTGATTTTTATGTTTCAATTTTAAATATGTTATTTATTACATGTACTGTAATCACTTTTTTTTTTTTTTTTTTCATTTCAAGCACTGACTAAAACGTCACGGTCACTTTTTTTGACTTTGTGAAATTCAAACAAATTGAACTCAACAATGTAAACAAATATGACGACCGGGATTATGCAGCAGTAACTATGAGGTATGAACATCAAAAACATTTTCTGTTATTTATTTATTTAATTATGCTGTATCCGCTATATTTAAACAAATTATATAAAGTCATATTTACTATCCATCCTGGCCTTACTTATTTACTTATTTTCTTCACTGATCCATATATTAAATATGTATTGCACACTCAGTTTATAATGGAAAATGAAACGCCCCTCAGGAAGACTATCGTTACCTCCAGCTACCTCGAGGCAATCATTGTCCACTATAGCCCTCCTCTCCAGTCCATATTTACTATATATATATATATATATATATATATATATATATATATATATATATATATATATATATATATATATATATATATAACTCTCAAAAGTATTCACCCCCTTGGACTTTTCCACATGTTATTGTGCTACAACATGGAATCAAAATGGATTTAATTAGGAGTTTTTGTCACTGATCAACACAAAAAAAAAATTGATTGCATAAGTATTCACCCCCTTGAATCAATATTTGGTAGAGGCACCTTTGGCAGCAATTACAGCCATAAGTATATTTGAATAAGTCTCTACCAGCTTTGCAAATCTGGACACTACAATTTTTGCTCATTCTTCTTTGCAAAATTGCTCAAGCTCCGTCAAGTTAGATGGGGTCCTTTGGTGAACAGCCTTTCAACTCTTTCCAAATATTCTCAATTGGATTGAGGTCCGGGCTTTGACTGGGCCACTCCTGGACATTGACCTTTTTCTTTTTAAGCCACTCCAGTGTTGCTTTGGCTGTATGTTTGGGGTCATTGTCCTGCTGGAAGATAAATCTCCTCCCAAGTCCCAGGTCTCTTGCAAACTTCAGCAGGTTTTCCTTCAGGATTTCTCTGTACTTTGCTGCATCCATTTTGCCCTCTATTTTCATGAGCTTTCCAGGCCCTGAAGCAGAGAAGCATCCCCATAGCACGATGCTGCCACTACCATGCTTCACGGTAGGGATCGTGTTCTCAGGATGATGTGCACTTAGCGTTGAGGCCCAAAAGCTCTATTTTGGTCTCATCAAACCATAGAATCTTCTTCCACTTAGTCTCAGAGTCTCCCACATGCCTTTTGGCAAATTCTAGCCAAGAGTTTTTTTCAACGATTTTTTTTTTGCCACTCTCCAATAAAGGCCAGTTTTGTGAAGGCTATTGTTGCCATATGCACAGTGTCTCCCAGCTCAGCCGTGGAAGACTGTAACTCCTTTAGAGTTGCCATAGGCCTCTTTGTGGCCTCCCTGACTAGTGTCCTTCTAACCCGGATACATAGTTTCTGAGGACGGTCTGTTCAAGTCAAATTCACAGTTGTGCCATATTCTCTCCATTTCTTAATAATGGACTTTACTGTGCTCCGGGGGATATTCAATGCCTTGGAAATGTTCTTATATCCTACCCCTAATTGGTGCTTTTGAAGAACCTTATTCCAGATCTGCTTTGACTGTTCCTTCGTCTTCATGATGTAGTTTTTCTATAGAAATGTACTAACCAACTGTGGGACCACCCAGAGACAGGTGTATTTAACCTGAAATCATGTGACACACCTTAATTGCACACAGGTGGTCTCCATTCAACTAATTATGTGACTTCTAAAGACAATTGGTTGCACCAGAGCTTATTTAGGTGTGTCATAGCATAGGGGTGAATACTTATGCAATCAATTATTTTCTGTTTTATATTTGTAATTAATGTAGAACAATTTGTAGATTTTATTTTTCACTTTGACATTATGGACTTTTTTTGTGTTGATCAGTGGCAAAAACTCCTAATTAAATCCATTCTGATTCCATGTTGTAACACAATAAAATGTGGAAAAGTCCAAGGGGGTGAATGTTTTTGAGAGCCACTGTGTGTGTGTGTGTGTGTGTGTGTGTGTGTGTGTAATTTCTTGTCCCCATTTGTTAATCTAATTTCAAAAGAAGTTATATTATTCTATACAAAGAACACCAATGCAGTGAAACCTCAGTAGTAAGGCCAGTCAATGATCCAACAAAATGTGTCAAGTAATGGATCTCCTCCTAGCGACTGATGAGTTAATAATACTGACATCAGTATAGGACGCATACTTACCTGTCGACTGCAGAGTTTGCTCTTTAGTTCGTCTTTGAACCGCATGGTTTGCATTCACATCCAGCGAGATGTCGGTTCATTTCAGGTCTTTATAGGGAGGTGGACTTACTAGAGAAAGCGCACAGTCAAAAAGTTTGTTAAACATTTTCCAAAGATGCTATTTATTTTAGTTTTCTTCACTGCAAACTGTTCCAATGTACGATCTCATTCTAAAGTGCAAGCGGGTGTTTTCAGTGGGGTTGGAAGTTGTACAGCGTATTGGTCTGTTTAGAGGTCATTTTCGACAGAGGTTTGGTACGCTTGGGTCTGTTGATGGTGGCCTTAATTCTGAAAACAGGGATGCCTTAATATTGTAGGTGGCTTTACATTGCTATTAACAGGAGCAAATGAGGAGTGTAAAAAAGTGGCCTTTATTGTGAGATGGTTTTAAAGCACGATTCCACAGGATGCTGCATTACCTACGGTATGTAGTGTTATATTATTAACATGATATTGCAGTCTGGGGCATAGCAGCACAATTAAGAAAATTAAGTGGAGACTTAAGACAAATGAAAGGAGACACTTCTTCACTCAAAGAGCAGTGAGGGTATGGAATGAACTACCTAGTTATGTTGCTGATGCAGAATCACTTGGATCCTTTAAGACCCAACTTGACAAAGTTCTGAGATCAATCAACTACTGGGAAACAGAAGTTATACATTTTCTCATTCATACATTTTCCTGTGTAGTTCAATAGCAATAGAATACTGCAAAGGGATTTCACATGGATATGATGCAGCTCTACAATGTTACTTTCCCCAACATTGCATCATTGCTGCTGTATGTGTTGTAACGAGTGATACAACAGCTTGTTTGTAAAATCTGATTTAACCACACTTTTACTGCAGCTTAACTGCTCTGTATTTATACAGTCATTACAATGTTTCTATTTTTCCAGCTGTACTGTGCTTGTAGGTCAATATGGCGTAGGGTGCCTGGCAGGTAGGGGTTGCTGAACCGTGATGACGAGACCTCTCCCAAGTCGATTCCTTAACCCTGCGGAGCTGCAAATGCCCTGGAGGTACCTGGCCCAGATCATCAACTTGGTGTGAACAGGATTCGAACCACGCCTGAATTATTCCTTATTTAAGGTTAGAGTTAGGGTCAGGGTCAGGGTTAGGGTCAGGGTCAGGGTTAAGGTTAGGGTTAGAGTCAGGGTTAGGGTTAGGGTTAGGGTTAGAGTTACATACAAACTATTTACAAACACTTTGAAGCCCTAACACCAACTATCGTTTACTATTGAATGCACAAGTTCACGGATGTCAACCTTAAGTCAGCCTGACCATGAGCAGGTATTTGGTGTAAAATTGAGAATTATTAGGTTGTAATATGAGGCTGTGGCAGATATCCCACACTTATATACTGAATTAAATTGGCACACTTGATGTTTTAGAGAGACTTTAATGTGCCAGTGGTAAGCTCTTTATTAATCTAATTATTTGCTAAATATAGCCATTGTGAGTTTTTGGCATTAAGTCTGATGGCCTCTAGATAACTGTAATCCATTCTTTCTATTGGATTTAAAGGTTTTTTTTTTGTTTTTTTTTCCCTGCAAGGAGTCCATTGTGTCGTAATTGCTAACTTTTGAATCCCAGCGCAGAGGTCTCTGCCAAATTTGCTTGTTCTGAGAACCTATTACTTTTTTCCCCCCTCAGATAGACAGAATCTGCCCTGGGCTTTTTTCAGCTCAATAAAAAATATTTAAGTTGTGACTTTGTATAAAAGAAATTTGAGGAACACATATGTTTGCTGGTCACTTTTTCAATGTGCTTTCACTATACATACACTAAGCATTCACTGTATCGTGGGTGTCCTGAACCTAACTATTCATTAGTAAAGAATGTGATTAAAGGAGTGCTAAGCAATTCTACTCTATCGATTTTATTGTCATTAGAAGCACTATCTCCGGTCCTCATTGGTTTTCTGTGCTTTTGTTTTTTGCTTGTATTTAAAAATTCAGTTTGGAATATGCAGATACATAAGGCTGTATTACAAAGACAACACAGTATAATTAAAAGTAGCTGCAATTTCTTGGTATGAAATCAGTTATTTTGCTGTGTTTCTCAGTTTCACTCCACTGGACCCACTGCAATGAGTTAATACCAAGAAGAGATTGTTTATTTATTTATTTTCCTCGTGCTTGAATACGTGATATGATGAGATTCAAACATCATAGTACTTTGTTTTTTACAAACCTAAGAGGTAAAATTCCATGGGATTAAAATGAACAAATAAATAAATAAATAAAAACATCTAAATTGCTTTGAACCACCCAATGTCGAGGCACATAGAGAAAAATACATTTTCCCAAGGTTGCCCAGTGTGCCAAGTCTAGATTTGGCACCTGGGTCTCCTGGCTCCTTGCATTGACCCGTACTCATTATGCCCAACCATTGCCTCTTAATCAAGTTGTTTTAACAGGGGAGTTAGTATCATAAAGGAAAATCATAGGAAAGAAGCTTAGTGGTAATTTCTTCAGAGCTAGATAGACAAGCCATGATGCTCACCTTTCTGCTTGCGCCCTGTACAACTCTATTAATTAATGTCCACAGGGAGGAGATATGTTACAAGCCAGTTAATCAATTATCAGCTCTACTCCATGATGGGCCCCACAGCCCGTGTGAAACTGCAGGTGTCTGCCCTGTTTCCACAAATAGCTGACCAGACTCTACTAGGTCAAGCAAGTAAGCTCCTAGCTATTATGAGCACAGTTACAGAGCTCATGGCCCAACAAAGGTGTGTCAGGGATAGAAATACTGGTTGGGACATTACATTTATTTCAGTTTTCATTCCTGTGTGATCAACACCCACTGTAAAGTTACAGTTGAGTTCCCACGTTTACCTCTTGACTGCCTGGTTGTGGCATAGTTGACAGTATCAAGGGATGCTCTTCATAAAACTGACACCCTGCTGAACAGATTCAGTAAATATTTAACACACTGTTCACTGTGCACAAGGATCTGTTGTGACTGACCTTGAGTAGGCGTGATCACTGTACCACTGGCTTAAAGAACACATACTTCTCCCTGTTCACTAACCTTGAACTTGTGAGTTATTTAGGAATGTTTTTCAAAGTCTTTGTTACACACTGACTTCTTCCTTTACTGCTCTTTTACCGTGTGGTATTTTAAGTACTTTTACAGATGTGTTTAATGTCCTGCTTTTGTATGTTTAATGTTTTTTTTTGTACACCCAATAAAGATCCCTCTTCTGGACTTATTTTCCCTAGTCTGGACTTCTTATCATGGTTATAAATCAGTCCTGTATTTGTTTGCACACCCACCCTTCACAGAATCGCCTTTTTATGTTCTGCAAGCCCTCATTCAGGCAAAGTCTGCATTTCTAAAGTTTTAGATTTGTATTTCTGTATCTGAGTACCACTTATAACTCTTTTAAATGTTTTCACACTGTAAAATAAATACATAAATTAATAAATACATAAAATAATTCATATGATGTATGATATGAAGGCCCCCTGGGTCTCTTGTGGAAATGAGATGGCCTCCTCTTACAGAGGTCTTCTTGGTAATTCATTTTAAGTAAATAAGCAAATCTCTGGAATAAGGTTGCACGGTTGGCTGTCTGTGGTGATTGACTGGTGATTGACTCATCCTTCTGGTGATTGACTCATCCTTCAAATCTTGAACAAAGTACAGAGAGAAAAGCAGAAATGGGGGAACAAGAAATGCAGTCCCTCTGGGTTAGAACAAAAAGACTGTGAGGAACGGGGCACTTGATTGAAGTCTTTAAAATGTTATAGGAGTTGACAAAATATACCTTAACCAATACTTTAAGCGAATCATGGAAACCAGAACCATGGTTGAAACTTAAGTGTCGATAGACAGAGGGTAGGAGATACTTCTTCACACAACGAGAGGTGAGGGCATGGAATGGGTCATATTATTGAGGCAGAATCAATGGGATCATCTAGATCTACTTTAGAAAGTTTTGAGATCAATAAGCAGCTAGGAAATGGGCAAGCACATGTTGTGCATGGTCTTTACTGGATAGTCATAAGGACAGTAAACTCTTGTCTTTCCTCTGAACGAAGATGATCTGTTTTCAGTGGCCAGTCACCCCTAGAGTAAAATGTTTTCAATAACCCTTGAATAGTAGGTTTTACTGTAACGAGTTGTTGTCTAATAAGTTAGCAGGATAAGTTAACATTTGACAGGGCGGATGGGGTTGGTAGGGATGGGGTTAAAAAAAAATCCCTGCCTTAAAAGAAGATTGCCAATTTAGCTTGACCACATGTTCAGGGAGCACCTGCCCTCAATTCAGCTGAGGGATCAAAGAGAGTAGTTGCCTGTGCTCTCTTTACCAGACACTGTAACAGCTATCTGCTTGGGGGACCATGGGCCAGTACCTTTTGATCTGTCTGTTGTTTATTTTATAAATATTCTCACCCCATTGCTTAGCCACATTCCGCGAGTTCTGTTTCTGCTATTCCTGCCGTTTCTCTTGATAGCAACACTATCCTTCCACATGGTACTTAAAGCTTCAGTATCCCACAATGATGTTCACATTTACAACTAAAAGATTGGGTTTGCTGTGTTGACGCCTACAAATGGTTCAGTTGATAAGATCTCTATCAGGAGAGGTGGATGGCGGTCTTGGGTTACTGGAGGCCCTTTAGGGTGAGTTTGGAGTTTTCAAGACGAGTTGGGAGTTGGCTGTTATGTTTGAAAGGAGATAAACTCATTGCTTGTGGTTCTCCAGAGGTTGTGTGCTTTATTATTTTACTCATGTGAAGGATCCCCTCGGGCACAGGCTTCTTCACACTCTTTATGCACATGCTCAGTCCTCCTGAAGTTTAGACTCTTGGAAGCGGGTTCTTTTTAGCCCTTGTGGGGAAGTGTATAAAAGACTAGGATTTGGCCACAGTTTTAAGAGAAGCAATATTATTTTATTAACAGGAGCAAGTTTTACCAAATTAAAAAGTAAAATAAACTTAAATAACTCCTGCATACCACCAGTACCTCTCTCTCTCTCTCTCTCTCTCTCTCTCTCTCTCTCTCTCTCTCTCTCTCTCTCTCTCTCGCGGAGGATTGTGGGTTTGTGAGAGAGGGTGGGCAGAGTAAGTGAGTGTTGTGTGAGTATAACTTTTCGGGTTCTATCGTATTTGTTTACTTATTTATTATTTGTCCTTTCTATTTATTTATTTATTTGTTTGTTTGTTTATTTGTTTATTTATATATTTCTAGCTTATTGAATAGAGCTGCTATGTGCTCTAGTTCCGGGGGCACGGGTCGTTGACCCGCAGGCATGGTTTTAAATGAGTCCCCGACACTTTAGTAACAGTAGAGGAATGTTTATTGGCAGTTGGAGAAAAGGTTGGTTATAATAATATTAAATCAGATGCACAAATAAATAAAGCTATTGTGGTGTTCTTAAATAGTGATCGATTAGTGAACCGAGTTTTTGAAGAAGGGCTGACATTAAAAAAACAAAAGACGAAGGCGGGCTGTCGTATACACCCTCAGACTTTAACAGGCTCACAAGGCAGGAACAAAATTTACAGAGTTGATAAAATAGGGCCTTTTCTTAATGAAAGAAAAGGAGCTAGAGGTGTTGAACTGACAGGCTACTTTCCAAATAATCAGTTATTTATTCATTCTGCTAAAATAGCAATGAGGAAAGCCATGATAGTGGAACTTGATTAAAAGAAAAGATATAGGCTAATGAAAATAATTACAAAAAAAGATACAAAATAGAAAAAAAAAACTAGTCATAATTTAATGGCTATCAGTTTTCAATATATATTTTCTAGTCTTTGTTTGTTACGTTCTAACCCAATTTTTCAATATGGAGAAAAGTAGCAACTGTTAATATAAAAGGTGGTAGGAGTTTTAATAAGAGAGCTCAGCTTTGTGTTTTTATTTTTTTAAAGCGAGCGAATGTTGTGTTTTTGCGAGAGACTCACGCTGACTGTGTGAATGAGAGCAAGTGGCTGAGTGAATGGAATGGAGTAGAGGTTTTTAGTCACAGCTCAAATGTCACTGCTGGGGTAGCAGTATTATTTGCACCAGGATTGGACATAAAAATTTTAGCGGCCAGTGAAGAAGTTAAAGGGCAGCTTTTAAAAACTGAAACGCATTTTATGGGCTCAGGTATTATCTTTATTAATGTATACGCACCAAATGAAGATAGAGAAAAGTTTCAGTTTTTTTTAAAAACTAAATGAAGAGGTATTACAATGTAGTCACAATCATATGATTTTAGTGGGGGTTGGTTTTAACTGCACTGCTTTCACACTAGAAAGGAATCATAGAGAGCCCCATCCCCAGTCCTCCAAAGAACTGTTAAATATTTTAAAGTTTAATGATCTAGTTGAAGGAATCTTAACCTCAGCCTCAGACAATATACATGGATAAAAATGAATGTTAATCAGATATCAAAAGCAAGATTAGACAGGTTATAATGCTCAAAGAAACATCTTAATCAGGTTGTAAAGAGTGACATTGTTCCCAGCATGATCTCTGCCACCACTGTACTGTTCACTGTCTGTTTACCCGCTGCTGCATGTTCATCATCCTGTTGGCATTTTAGTATTAAATTACTGGAAGACTCTGTTTTTAAAAAGTTTTTTGGGTTTCTTGGAGGCAGCAGACGGGGAGGTTTGACAGTTTGAGACAGTGGTGGGTCATTGGTAAAGTCCAAATAAAAATCTTTTACCAGCAGTATACAATGAATTCAAGCACATTATTAAATCACACAGTTGGAGAGCTGGAGAGAGAGATTGTAAGCCATGAGCAAAGTATTAGTGTGGAAAGCAATGAAAACACCTCCCTGTGTCTGAGGGAGAAGAAGGAGGTGCTGAGTTGTCTGCTGGAGGAGAAAGTGCAGGGCGCTTTAATTCCATCAAGATTCCTTCAACTTAAAGACAAGGATGCCCCTACAAAACTCTTTTTAAACTTGGAGCATAGAGCAGTGGCCAGTAAACAGCTGTACTGTGTATGTCTGCCTAGTGGGGAAGAAGTATACAGCTAAGAGGAAATCAATAAAGAAGCTGTATCTTTTTATAATCAAGTTTATGGCAGAGAATTGTAACAAAGAACAGACTGTCCTCCTACTCGAAGATCTGACCAAGCTGCCCCCGGGGGAAAGATGCCCCCTGGAGGCTCCTCTGACACCGCAAAAGCTGACAGAGGCTGTGAGCCAGCTGTCAACAGGGAAGGCTCCTGGGATTGATGGGCTGCAAGGAGAGCTTTATAAAGAAATGTGGCCAGTGATTGGGAGGGATCGGTTCCAGGTTTGTAAGGAAAGTTTAAGAGAGGAGGAGTTGCCCCTGAGATGCCGCAGAGCAGTGGGGACTCTGTTACCAAAGAAAGGAGACTTAAAAGAAGTGAAGAATTGGCAGGATGAGGGAATGCACTGGAATGGTAATACAGAGATCAGTCTTATTGCATCTCTCTCGATCTCTCTCTCTCTCTCTCTCTCTCTCTCTCTCTCTCTCTCTCTCTCTCTCTCTCTCTCTCTCTCTCACACACACACACATTATCCCTAACAATTAACTAGCGCTGCTTGTGCAAATTTACCAATTAGCTAATTAAGTCTCCCAATGACCTAATCCTTGTGATTTCAGCATGGGACCTTATCCTTCTCATGCCAGGACTGTGTGTGTGTTAAGCCAGTTAAGCCCCAAAAGCTTGCAAAGAGAGACATAGGCAAAAGCAACAGAAATTAACACTACACATACAAATGGTATGATTATGAATCAAGTCATAGGACAGGGTCCTTAACCCTGTCATAACACTTTTCTGTACACTCTGCTTTATCAGAAAACATACCTTATTGACAAAGCTTCCCCCACGCTTGGAACCTGCCATGTTCCTGCTGACAATTACAGTGTAATTACAGTATAGGGCTAGATTCTCAAAGCTATTTACTCCAAATCATTACTCCACAATTTTTACATCTGAAAGGAAAAAAAAAACACCACTACAATTCTAATAAGAAACAACGATGTACTTACAAGTTCCTTAGTTAAAGGTCTTAGTTGTATATGTCTAACTTGTCATCTTTACTCCGTGTGTATCTCCTCTCTGAAAAAATGAATTGAAGATGATTTGGCGTAAATAACTCTGAGAATGTAACCATTAATTTAAAGTGTTACTCTTTAGAATTATAGACGTTTAGACATTAGAATGTTAACACAGTGCTCTCTCTTTTTCTAATGCAGTGATGGGGCTGAATATAAACTCAAACTCAGGCCTTCTCTATTTGTCACAGTGCTCAGTTCTGTTAGATGATCCTTCTTAAAGCATCATAAAGCTCCATGAAAATACCTCCTTCCTTTGAAAGGCATCAGTAGATTTTTTCTTTTGAATCCTGTCAAGGTAGAAATAACACAGACACTTTCACCAGTTGTAAAGTATTAAATATTCTTATTTCATAACAATCCGTAGTTATGACCAAAAGAGTTCTGGTAGATTTTTTCTGTTAGATTTTTCTACAAGTATTATTTCTTTCTTCTTTTCTTTTCACAAGTTTCACCAGTTTGTATTACTGTGACGGAAAGATGAGTTCTGGTGATGAATCTTCCTCCCGACCTGTGAGGGCGCTAAAGAACGAGAGGAGAAGTATCTGGAAGGGCTGGCCTGACAGTACGTTTCCGGGTCAGGGAAGTGGGTCAGCCTGGAAAGAAGCGCGACTCTGTTGTAAGACCGTATTGATTTGAAAGGTAAACGAGAGGCAGCTGCAAGTAATAAGGCAGCTGCAACCGTTTATCTCGATATCATGCAGGATTACATATAGGGGCCAGGGTAACGCTGATCTTTTCCTTCGTTTGGGTTAAACGATTGGAGAGAGAGAAGGACTGAGAGAGGAGCTCTCAGAGTGGATTGTGTTCGTGTTTTGTATTGTTGTGTCTGTCCGTGTAACTGTCTGTTTTTGTATTCAGCACTAGACAGTTAAGCACACCTCCGGAGCTGTCGCCAGGGTCAGCATGATCCGGAGCACCACTACACACCACACAAGCTGTGTCTGCACCGAGCACCTGCACGTCTGCACGCACCCAGGACTGGTGACTGCGTCTTGTGTTTTAGTTCGGGACTGTGCCCTGTTTTTGTTATACCCGCGCTTTACACATTGTTGTGTATAGACAGGGATTTATTATTTTACGGTCACCAGACCTGGTTTATAATTAAAGCACCTTTTTTTTCACTGAAATACCGTTGTCTGCCTGTCACTCCTGCATCGCATCACCGCTACACTTGTTCCCCTTACCAGCCACTTTGCCACAGTTACTTAGAACTGTGGTCAGATGTACACCCTGCAAGAAAACCCCTCAGTTCAAATTCAGTTAAAAACTTTTGACAGTATTAAAAAGTAACTGTTTTGAGTCTAAGATGTTTTTTTAATTCAGTTCACAAACAAGATCTCTTATCAAATTAATATTATTTTTTACCACTAATCTACACACCATGCTCCACACTGTTAAGGGGAAAAAAGTTTTTATTAAGAAAAAAATTATATATTAAAAATACAAAACTGAAAGATCATAATTGGATAAGTCTCCACCCCCTTGAGTTATTACTTGGAGGAAGCATCTTTCGCAGATGCGCTGTGTTGGGTTTGCGCCAAACATAATGCTTTGCATTTAGGCCAAAAAGTTCAATTTTAGTTTCGTCAGACCACAAAACTTTTTTGCCACATGGCTACAGAATCTCCTGAGTGCTTTTTTTGCATACTTCAAATGGGATTCTAAGTGGGATTTCTTGAGTAATGGCTTCCTTCTTGCCACCCTACCATACAGGCCAGATTTGTGGGGTGCTTGGGTAATTGTCACATGCACACTTTGACCAGTTTTGACCATAAAAGCCTTTAGCTCTTGTTAAGTTGCCATTGGCCTCTTGGTAGCCTCTCTGATCAGTCTCCTTCTTGCTCGGTCATCCAGTTTGGAGGGATGGCTTGATCTAGACAGGGTCTTGGTGGTGCCATACACGCCCCCTTCTTAATAATCATCTTGACCGTGCTCCAAGGGATATTCAAGGCCTTTGAATTTTTTTTATACCCGTCCCCTGATCTGTGCCATTCAACAACTTTGTCCTGGAGTTCTTTTGAAAGCTCCTTGGTGCTCATGGTTGAGTCTTTGCTTTGAAATGCACTACCCAGCAGGGGGAACCTACAGGAACTGCTGAAAATATAAACGGAACATGTAAAGTGTTGGTCCCATGTTTCATGAGCTGAAATAAAAGATCCCAGAAATTTTCTATGCGCACAAAAAGCTTGTTTCTCTCAAATGTTGTGCACAAATTTGTTTACATCCCTCTTAGTGAGCATTTCTCCTTTGCCAAGATAAACCTTCGATGGCCACTGGCACGCTGGAGAAGTGTGCGCTTCACGGATGAATCCCGGTTTCCACTGTACCGGGCAGATGGCAGACAGCATGTATGGCATTGTGTGGGCGAGCGGTTTGCTGATGTCAACGTTGTGAACAGAGTGCCCCATGGTGGCAGTGGGGTTATGGTATGGGCAGACATAAGCTACGGACAACGAACACAATTGCATTTTGTCGATGGCAATTTGAATGCACAGAGATACCATGACGAGATCCTGAGGCCCATTGTCGTGCCATTCACCCGCCGCCATCACCTCCTGTTTCAGCATGATAATCCACGGCCCTATGTCGCAAGGATCTGTACACAATTCCTGGAATCTGAAAATGTCCCAGTGCTTCCATGGCCTGCATACTCACCCGACATGTCACCCATTGAGCATGTTTGGGATGCTCTGGATCGACGTGTACGACAGCGTTTTCCAGTTCCTGCCAATATCCAGCAACTTCACACAGCCATTGAAGAGGAGCGGGACAACATTCCACAGGCCACAATCAACAGCCCGATCAACTCTATGCGAAGAAGATGTGTCGCGCTGCATGAGGCAAATGGTGGTCACACCAGATACTGACTGGTTTTCTGATCCATGCCCCTACCTTTTTTTTAAGGTATCTATGACCAACAGATGTATATCTGTATTCCCAGTCATGTGAAATCCATAGATTAGGGCCTAATGAATTTATTTCAATTGACTGATTTCCTTATATGAACTAACTCAGTAAAATCTTTGAAATTGTTGCATGTTGCATTTATATTTTTGTTCAGTATATATACACTCACACACAATATTATACATGGTACATGTTAGGGATGAAGACTGGGAGCCAGGAGGCAGTGTGGACTAGCGGGTAGAGCTGAGGACTGGGAGGGAAGCTGAGTACTCGGAGGTCTAGAGGTTAGAGCTGAGGACTGGGAGGTCTAGCGATTAGAGCTGAGGACTGGGAGGAAAGCTGAGGAATGGGAGGTCTAGCAGTTAGAGCTGAGGTTTAGTGGATGTTTATTCCATAAAGAAAAATTCAAATATCAACTGCATTTTATTTTATTTTTATTCTCTTAGTATAAAGGAAGCAACCACTGTAGCAGCAACATCTGAAATGAATAACCTGTTTTGACGTGATCTGTTTTCTCTGTTCCCCAGAGATCCAGAGACCACAAAAAATCAAGAGCTGCAACTGGGAGAAGCCTTTCGGAATTGTGAGTTTTTCCACAAAGTGTTTCTTTTAAAATAGCAAGCATAACTGTGTGTTCTCAATAAAGCTTGTGAAGGGGCCATTTTGTTTTATTTTTAGGCCACAACGTACCCGAGCCTCGGTTCAGGCCTGCAACAGTGCTTGTTTGTTCGTCTGTCTACATGTGTGTTACACGTGGGGCTGGAATGCACTCCACTAGCGTTTATTTTGAATTGAATATATCAGAAGAGTACCTTTGAGTTAAATACAACTGAAGCATAGAGCTTTTAGTTACTGTTTAGTGACTTAAAATAAGTTACATTTTGGGGAAAGTATTTTGTTGTTGGCATTGTTTATATTGTATGTACAATTTACTTACATGCAGTTCATTATATTAGTTCAACTTGAATCCCCGTTATAAACATTAGTTTTATATAAATTCAGTACTGTGTGTGAGTGTGATTTTATTAGTTGTATATTGCTCATACTTAATTTGCATGTGTTATATGTTGAATATAAATTCCTGGGGACGCGTGCCAATAATAGGGGAACCACGTGACCATCAGGTGGAGGCATCGCTAAAGAAGAAAAGTAAGTGTGATAGTTTGTCTGGTAACAGTGTGCAAAAACAAAAGGACCATTGGTTTTGGGATAATAGAGAAGAATCCAGGGCCCTTGCTGTTAGGTGCAATGCCTATTTGTGTAGGGGTAAGTGAGACAAGTGTTACATGGATTTGTCCAAGTAAAAGCTAAAGCTCAGAGTTATAAAAAGATATTACAGATGAATAGACTATCTTCAGCAAAATATCTCTAGATGCACACCAATCTGATGCAATTAGAATGAGGTAATGAGGTATGAGGCTTCAAATGTAAATGGCAAAGACAAAGACAAACAGCTGTAGCTCTAGGATGGGAATCTACTTTGGTTAGCATTGTGCTTGGTTTCTCTTTCTTCCAGCCCAGCCAATGTAGCACTCCGACAGGCATGAAATAATGGGGTCCCAGGCTTAAGCAAACATCTAGGTGACAAGGAATTAATAAGTGAAGAGGCTTGGAAGAATACACATTGCAGTGGAGAAAGGGGAAGGGGAATTCAATTAAAATGCATAATGATGTTGTACATTTTTTACATTTTAATAATAATGGTAAAGGTCGTGAAGTTAATAAAAGATGCATCTGCCTCCTGTATGATTGATGGCGCAGATGCTGTCCCTGTTTCTGTCTTGGCTAAATACCACTAAAAATGCATGAACACACCAGCACGCTTGCATGGCTCTCCTACCCCGCGATAGATCATCTTAATGAAAACGAGATGCAAATGTACTAATTAAAGCATGGATCCACTCCAAGCATTTACATGCTGGTGTATATTTTCAGTGCATCCCAGGGCACCTGTTTAATCACCATTAGGAGGGAAATGCCAATTGTTTTTTTTTTAAATTATAAATAAATGTAGATATTTAACACACTAAAAATGATGCTGCTTTATTATTGCTCGGGAGAGAGAAGAACAAAGAGCAAAAGAAAGTCGCTGTTAGCTGTTCAGAAATGTTTAAACGATAGTGTTGCAGTTAACCTAAGATTGGGTTGTATGACTATTAATCACAGTGCAGAGCAACAGTGCTGGGGAGTCGAGAATATAATGTTTCAGTACAGATACAACTGTAGTGCGGTGGAATCAAGGAAGGGACAGATTTTTGCTTCAGTGGAGGAATATCAACCAGGTAGAGATAGCAATGAACAACCAAGGCTCGTAAACCATTAAACAGGAAATCTTTGTTTCCAGATTTGAAGTAATAATAGTTAATGTATTTAAACATGCATTCTTGATTTTTGTATGAATATGCAGTATTAGGAAATGGATCAGAGATTTCCTTTAACCCGATTAAGGAGCTCATGTTTACCAATCTCTGGTAAAGGACTTGGGCCCATATTCATATTCATTCATACTGGCTCATTTATCGTGCCAGTAATAGTGTTTAGCATGACAGATTGCCATTACATGAGATTAGATTTTAAAAATTTGCCAAAATAAACACCAAATAAGACACAGCTTTACATTTGCGTTTCCTTCTATCTGATAATGTGGATATCCTTCTGCATCATGTTGATGGCTGAAGTGTAATGCTGGCTCCAGGGATCAGCTTATTTTGCCTCCTCAGTGCATCAGCACTATCCATAGGTCTTGCCAGGCAATCTTGCATTGTTCCACACTTTCTCACCTCATCCATTCTCCCTGCTTGGCATGGGAAATGGTCTTTACCCACCTCATCCTCTCCTCCTACTTTTGCACCTCTTTGACTACCAGCTTCTTCTGTTGAGCTGGGGATGCCTTGTGCCATGTAGGAGGAGTTGAACTGAGACCAAGACCCCCTCTTCCATATTGAACTTGCCCCATGATATCACAGATTCGAAGGGCAGCCTTTGCATCTTCCATAGCTTTCTTTGCTGCCCACTTTCTTCTAGTTTTCAACACAGGTGCTGCATCCCTTACACATTTGTCGCATGAATCTACTAATGTCAATTCCAGTCGGACCTTGGCACGCTTAAACTCCCTGGTTATAGCGGAGACTGGTAGCTGCAGTATTCCTTTACCACAAAGTCCCACTCTGCTGAGGCAGCGTGGAACTCCCAACCATTTCCTGATGTATGAACTGATGAAAGCGTCCAGCTTCTTTACTGTTGTCAAAGAAAACTTGTACACAGTCAGTGGCCACAGCAGTATATCATCGGGGGATGCATAAACAGCATTTACCATCAGAAAACTTCTCTCATCGTGACGTTCAAATAATGTGCCAATTTTCTCATTAGCATATTATTCAACTTAAATAACAAGGGAACCAGTCTACTTGGAGAAAAGCTCCTCGAGCAGGTTCAGAAGAATTTAAACTAGAAAGGAAGGGGGGAGAAATTATCAAAAAAACAGAATGGAGACCACATCAAAACAAGAACAACAACTCAGGTAAGACAACCATTAAATGTATTTATCTAAATGCTAGAAGTATCAGAAACAAAATTCTAGAACTTGAAGCTACTGCACTAACAGGTAACTATGATGTGATAGGTGTTACAGAAACGTGGTTGTCTGAGAGTGATGGGGACGAATATAATATTTGTGGGTATACACTGTATAGGAAAGACAGGCAGGACAGAAGAGGAGGAGGGGTAGCGCTATACATAAGAAACAGTCTTGATACCCAGGTGTTAAACCTAAACAAAGAAAATAAAACCGAATCAATATGGGTCAGAATAACGGACAAAAATTCAAAGGACATAATAATAGAAGCATGCTATAGACCGCCAGATTCAGACGGTGAGCAAAATAATCTGTTATACAATGACATTAGAAATGCATGTAGCAAAGGAGAAGCCATACTAATGGGGTATTTCAACTTCCCCCAAATAAAATGGGAAAACCCAGTGGGTAGCACGAAGGATGAAATAGAAATGATGGAAATGACAAATGACTGCTTCCTAACACAATTTGTGAAGGCACCGACTAGAGGGGAGGCATGCCTTGATTTAGTCTTTTCAAATAACGAAGACAGAATAACTAAAACAGAGGTCAGAGAACCACTGGCAAACTCAGACCACAACATGGTCTCATTTGAAGTGTTTTTTAAAACCCCAAAAGTAATGACTAAAGCTAAGGTTTACAATTTTAGAAAAGCAAACTATGAAGGTATGAAACAGAGACTAACAGAAGTAGATTGGAGTAAAATAGAGAAAACACCCACAGAAGAAGGATGGTTGTTCTTCAAAAATGTAGTACTAGAGGCGCAAAACAATTACATCCCTAAAGTAGACAAATCTAAATGTAAAACTAAATTGCCAAAATGGTTTAATAGATCAATTAAAAAAAATATTCAGCGAAAAAAGGCACTTTACAGAGCATTAAAAAAGGACCAAAAAGAAAGTACGCAGAAAGAGTACACAGAATTGCAAACGCAAGTCAAAAAGGAAGTTAGAAAGGCCAAGAGATAAATAGAAATGAACATTGCTAAGGGAGCTAAAACCAATTCCAAAATGTTTTTCCAATATTACAACAGCAAGCGAACATTCAAAGAGGAGATTAAATGTTTAAGAGATACAAATGGCAAAATTGTAGATGAAGAAAAAAAAATAGCAAATATATTAAATTATTACTTTTCACAAGTTTTTACAAAGGAAGATACTGACAACATGCCCACATGTCATCCAGTTCCTATCCAGTTTTAAATAACTTTAGTATAACTGAGGCAGAAGTGTTAAAGGGACTAGGAGCTCTTAAAATAAACAAATCCCCTGGGCCGGATGAGATCCTCCCAGTAGTACTCAAAGAAATGAAAGAAGTAATTTACAAACCGCTAACCAAGATCATGCAGCAGTCTCTTGACAGAGGGGTGGTATCGACAGACTGGAAAATTGCAAACGTAATACCGATCCACAAAAAGGGAAACAAAACTGAACCAGGTAACTACAGACCAGTAAGCCTGACTTCTATTATATGCAAACTTATGGAAACTATAATAAGAGCCAAAATGGAAGGCATGTCATATGCAGACAGGCTAAAAGAATTGAATCTGTTCAGTCTTGAACAAAGAAGACTACGTGGCGACCTAATTCAAGCATTCAAAATTCTAAAAGGTATTGACAGTGTCGACGCAAGGGACTTTTTCAGCCTGAAAAAAGAAACAAGGACCAGGGGTCACAAATGGAGTTTAGAAAAAGGGGCATTCAGAACAGAAAATAGGAGACACTTTTTTACACAGAGAATTGTGAGGGTCTGGAATCAACTCCCCAGTAATGTTGTTGAAGCTGACACCCTGGGATCCTTCAAGAAGCTGCTTGATGAGATTTTGGGATCAATAAGCTACTAACAACCAAACGAGCAAGATGGGCCGAATGGCCTCCTCTCGTTTGTAAACTTTCTTATGTTCTTATGTTCTTAACTATAATAAGATCCAAAATGGAAAATTACCTATATGGTAACAGGGTCCTGGGAGACAGTCAACATGGTTTTAGGAAAGGGAGATCGTGTCTAACTAACTTGCTTGATTTTTTTGAGGATGCAACATCGATAATGGATAATTGCAAAGCATATGACATGGTTTATTTAGATTTCCAGAAAGCTTTTGACAAAGTCCTGCACAAAAGATTAATTCTCAAACTGAACGCAGTTGGGATTCAAGGAAACACATGTACATGGATTAGGGAGTGGTTAACATGTAGAAAACAGAAAGTACTGATTAGAGGAAAAACCTCAGAATGGAGTGTGGTAACCAGCAATGTACCACAGGGATCAGTATTAGGTCCTCTGCTATTCCTAATCTACATTAATGATTTAGATTCTGGTATAATAAGCAAACTTGTTAAATTTGCAGACGACACAAAAGTAGGAGGAGTGGCAAACACTATTGCAGCAGCAAAGGTCATTCAAAATGATCTAGACAAGATTCAGAACTGGGCAGACACATGGCAAATGACATTTAATTGAGAAAAGTGTAAGGTACTGCACGCAGGAAATAAAAATGTACATTATAAATATCATATGAGAGATACTGAATTTGGAGAAGGAATCTATGAAAAAGACCTAGGAGTTTTTGTTGACTCAGAAATGTCTTCATCAAGACAATGTGGGGAAGCTATAAAAAAGGCTAACAAGATGCTCGGATACATTGTGAAAAGTGTTGAATTTAAATCAAGGGAAGTAATGTTAAAACTGTACAATGCACTAGTAAGACCTCATCTTGAATATTGTGTTCAGTTCTGGTCACCTCGCTATAAAAAAGATATTGCTGCTCTAGAAAGAGTGCAAAGAAGAGCGACCAGAATTATTCCGGGCTTAAAAGGCATGTCATATGCAGACAGGCTAAAAGAATTGAATCTGTTCAGTCTTGAACAAAGAAGACTACGTGGCGACCTAATTCAAGCATTCAAAATTCTAAAAAGTATTGACAATGTCGACCCAAGGGACTTTTTCAACCTGAAAAAAGAAACAAGGACCAGGGGTCACAAATGGAGATTAGACAAAGGGGCATTCAGAACAGCAAATAGGAGGCACTTTTTTACACAGAGAATTGTGAGGGTCTGGAATCAACTTCCCAATAATGTTGTTGAAGCTGACACCCTGGGATCCTTCAAGAAGCTGCTTGATGAGATTCTGGGATCAATAAGCTACTAACAACCAAACGAGCAAGATGGGCCGAATGGCCTCCTCTCGTTTCTAAACTTTCTTATTTGTCAACCAAATTTAAAATATCATGAACTGTGACAACACATTACATTTCTGGTAGTTTGTCACAAAGACTGCCGGAGTGGGGGACGTCAGACCAGAAACAGGAACCAGGAAATAAACAGAGAGGTGGAGTTTGGTGGAGCTGAGCGAACGGTCTCACTCAGCATTTAATAAGTGAACAGGCAGTCAGAAAATAAATGGTTGTAAGACAAATAAAAACACACAGGACACGGCACATTCACCAAAACAAAGAGAAGAACAAAACAGACTAACACGGTGAGCAGATATTTTACTTTACGTTATTATTTTATTATTATTAGCTCCGTCTCCACACCCATTCTCCACTCACCGAACACACAACAACCCCGAATGAGTGAAAACATGTTGCTTTTATGCAGCTGTACCGAGACTCGGTTGCTAATCATTCAATTTGAGTCTTGGTACAACTGCACGTGAATTAATAAAGTGCAATTCCCCATGCTAACATATTATTACTTTTTACTTGCACGTGAAGTGCTGTGCAATCCTTGTGTCTAAATACAAATATACATTTTAAACACTAGTGTTACACAGACCCGTTTATATCCTGTGTACCAATGACTACACACCAACATTAACATACAACATATAACACAAAATACACATAGGGGCGGGCACTTTGCCACATGGTTACAGTGCTTTTTCAGGAAGGCTTGTGCCTATAAACTATATTAAAGAATTGTATATATTTTGTATTAAATAACCCTATACTGCACCTACCCTAGCCTCTCACTCGCATCCAGCACCTGTGTGTGCAGCTATTATTATTTTTTGAAATTGATATCTTGATATTTTGTACAACCTGCCTGTCTCCAGACATGTTCCATAAAGTCATAAAGTCGAGGTGTAAACAGACGGCGTATGGCGCTGACGTCTTCAGTAGGGGACATGGCTCATTTGTATACCTCTGACAATTGATAAGATAAAATCCCTTAGTAACTATCCGTGACGGAAAATCACAACTAAACCCATTACCGGCACGTAGATCACATTTTAAATAGTGCTTGGTAGTGTTTTTAATGGCTGTAAATTACTGCCATCTTTTATGAATATGATCCCTTGTATGTTATCATTCAAACTATGCTTAACCTCTGCTCCAAATCAATCTGGTTTAGTAGGTTCCATGAAAGAGAACTCCCTTTGCAGCAGAAACTTGGTGCAGAGCAATTTGTTTTGTGCTGTTTAAAAAAAGGTTTTATTAGTACAGTATTATAATCACAGGTCCTTCTTTTTGAGTGCTTGACATCTTTTGTTAGATTGTTTTGTGTTCTTTCATTCAGAATTTGTAGGTAAGTCGAAGACCATGCTTTTAAGTTCAAAGTTGGTGTTTTGGTGTTGGTGTTCAAAGTTGGTGTTTCACCGCTCATGCAGTAGCTCAGACTCACTCCAGTGGTCTAGCTGCAATCAAACAGTGTGGCCTACTCTACAGGAAGTGATTATGTACAGTTGAATAGTAGACTAAAACCTATTTCACAAAATCCAATTATTGTTCTTTTGTCTTGTTGTGATCCAGACCTCCTGTCTATAATTTTGAAATACGCCTTCCTTACATCCAATTACAACTCAAAATAATAAACACAGATATGTAAAACACAACCAGCAGTGTTCCATGCTCATTATTATCACTCCAGAGAAAGGAACAGAATAAAAAGTGACGTATGGTAAAGGATAATTGCTTTAATGGGATTTGCAGCCCTGTGTTTCAGATTGAAGAGTACAAGGATGGAGTTGGGGGGAGGGGGGGGCTGCAGGGTTAGTCAGGATTAACCTTCCTCTTTTAATTTGTGCATTAGAACTAAACCCTCCAGTGAGGCCACCACAGCTGAGATTCCTGAAAAGAGGCTGTGAGTCTTTGACAGTCTGCAGTTATTTAGCTCCACTGAATAATGCATGAGCTCTCCGCTCCTGGTGTAAGTGGTTCTTAACATCACTTCCCGCCTTTATGAAACATTTCTGCTGGCTGGGCCAGATTATTATAAGACAGGAGTTGAAGGTAACTTTCATGCTGTGGCAGCCGTAGGACTTCACTGCTTCACCCTTCCCTTTGCAAGGCCTGGATTGTATCTCTGTGTGTGAGGTGCAGTGACCCGGTGACACTGTGAATAACAGTGCCTGTCAGTAGCACAGCTCTACTTCTGAGTAAAATGCAGTTCCAAATCTTAGCTTTATTACTCGCTTTTCACCCTTATCATTATTTAAAAATACAGAGGTCAGGGGTCCCCGAGTGGCTGCTGCTGGGAGTGCCGGATGAGTCACACAGCTTGGACGGCATCAGTTCAAATCCAGGCTGTGCAAAAGGGCCTGAACCCTTGCTGGGGATCCTGAGAGGGGGAGTCACATTGGCCAGATACCAAGCATATTTAGAGTAAGTAAAAAGCATGGCTGATCTCTGCTCTCTGGAATCAGTAGCCTGCCCACCTCTGCTCTGGATTGCTTGGTGTAAAAGCGATTCCGGCTTTAAGCTTGTGATTGGAGGGCACTCACACTTCTCAGAACGTCTGTTGTGTGGGGACTCGCTGCGGTGAGGAGAGAAAAAACAGAATTGGACATTCCAAATTATTTGCTGAGTCAATGAGATCCTCTAGACCAAGCTGTGGAATAAACCAGTTATTAGGAATGAGAATTGAAGGTTTAATGTCTGTAACTTTTCCTATATTATTACTGTATGTTCTTGATGTATTGTATGGCAGATTCCAAAGTGTACAACCAAAAGGTCTTTCACTGAAACTCTGGGATATCAGAGCTAGCTGGCAGGGATATTGGACTGAGCCACTTGTTGATGTAGAACAGTACATGTTTGTGAAGAGATAATATATCTATAATATCAGGACTCATTTCATTTAGTTATGTGTGCTTTGGTGTTGTGCATCACTAAAGGCAACAGCAGTGCAGATGGTTTAAAGCGCTTCTTTTTATCTCTGAAGATCCAAGTTTGATTCAGGCTCAGATGAATAATTCAGACTAATCCTTTTACTCGGGAGACCCAAGTCCAAATACATAAAGAATCTTGCATTATACTTCCCCACTCCCTTCTCGACTCAAGTAGCACAGATTAATCACAGCTGAACGGATGGAGGTGGGACATCTGCTGCTTGTTTTGTCTCACTCAGACCCCTTGCTTACTAAATATCCTGGCACCCCTGAAGAGATTCACACCCCCTTTATGAAAATATGTAAAAAGCTGTCCCAAAGATACGTTGGGTACCCCAAATATCATTACATTACTATAAAGTAAATGTAAAAAAATCACTGATGGGTGGGCCATGTGTTTCCTTTGTTTTACTGCCCACAGTATGTTTCTGCAGCTGTCTGCCTAGACTACAACAGCATGCAATGAGATACCAGCCTTGGTAATCACCATTGCAGAAATATATTTTTTTAGGTTAATTGAACAACAAATATCCCGCCCCCAGTTGTTCTGCATTCATTTCCTTGTCCCAGGTATGTGTGTTGGAGGTGGGTGTATAGGTATGGCCAAAGGTTTTGCATCACCTTACAGAATTAACTCATTTTGCTTCATAAAGTAGAATGAGACCGTCCTGAATAATGTTAGCATATTGAATTACGTACCACTTTGTAGTTTTCTTTTTAACAAAAAAAAAACCTGACAATAAAATGAAAAATGTGACATTTCAAAATCTAACATATTGTACTACCATTATGGTTTCCGATAGACTTTTGCAATATCACTTTGTAATTTCTTTGATTCCATGAAAGTTAAATATAATACCTAAATTATGTTCATATAATTTAAAACAAAATATGTCTGAATCCTAAAATTCTAGGTGTTGCAAAACGTTTGGACAGAGTTGTTTGTTAGTTACAGAAAACCTGTGACCTCCCATGGAAAACAAAGCTGATTAAATTAAGCACTGACACCCAGCGTGTTAACAGAAGGACAGTCATTCATAAACCCACTGAGATGTTTAAGGTAGTCTTAATGATTTGTGTGAACCTAACAGACTGCTCACGAGAGGCTATTACAATGTATAATAAATTGGTAGCTCAGCCCATTGAACTGAATGGAAAGGCAAGGGCTGGATGCAACCTGCAAACCATACGGTCCAAAGACAAACACCTTACCATTAAACTAAAGAGCAAACTCTGTAGTCGAAGTAAGCACACAAATTATGCTGATGTCAGTGTTATTAACTTATCAGCCGCTTGGGGGAGATTCATTGCAAATGGTCTGAATGGGGGAATGTCATTGGTAGCCAACAGACTACCACTGGCATGTTCACATTCAGGCTACTGTAGATGCTATACAGGACATTATTAATTGTGTTAACATCAAAACTGAAGTACCCAGTGCAAGTACTAGATATGGCCCAAGTGTCTACCATTCTGTTATTGTCAGCACTTAGCGGCTAATTTGATCAACCTGAATAAGGTTGAAATAATCCTAGTGAGGAATAGGTTAATCAAAGAATCTCCCCCGAAGAGTTTAATTCTCTGTCTGGTTACCGTACATACTGCTCAGGTATGATCGTTTGACATGTGTAACTAATCCAGTCTTTTAATGAGCGTATAATAAAATAGGTTGTAAATAGGTTTGATAGCACGGACTGTTTTATGAAACTGCTATTGATATTCAGGTTGTGTGAATGGCAGCCCAAATCTAGTGATTCTCCACAATTTATAATGAACAGGCATGCCAGCCCATTGAATTGAATGGAAAGGCAAGGTCCTGCCACATACCTCAAACAATACAGTTTAAAGACACCCATCTACCATTCAACTAAAGAGCAAGCTCTGTAGCTGAGTGGCAAGTATGTGTCTTATGTTGGTGTCAGTATTATTATTAACTCATCAGCTGCTAGGAGATCTAATACAAGTTGCTGAGACTGGTCATGGCACATCACTTGACATTCTTGTATTTTCTAATGAAATTTGTAAAAACAGAGCCCTTTAACTAGAAATAGGATGCAGCAGGCTGCCAAACTGAGCAGAACTCAACTTTAAAATAAATAACTCCTTGTCGTGTTGGGAAAATGAACAGTAAGGTTGCTCTGACAGCAGTGGTTTTGAGCTAAAAAAAAAAAAAAAAAAAACTTTCAAAGCAACGACAAATCAAGAGCTGAAAAAGCAAGGAAAACAAAAGCTGCTACTGAGAGGAAAAAGAGTTAGATACACAGGGATCCATTAGCACTCACACTTCACAGGATTCATGCCTATTATAATTGAGCTTCCATTCCCATTAGCCATTACAATGTTTAGTCGATTTCATACACATCATCTCCTGTTACAGCTGCATATTCAGTGAATTGCATCAGTAAGGATGGAAATGAGAACAGTGTGAACGACGTGCATTTCTGCTGAAGCTTCATGCTCACTGTAAAGTGCTGCATCAGCCTCGTGCCAGCTTGGAACAG
The DNA here is from genome assembly GCF_017654505.1 of Polyodon spathula. Classification (NCBI taxonomy): domain Eukaryota; kingdom Metazoa; phylum Chordata; class Actinopteri; order Acipenseriformes; family Polyodontidae; genus Polyodon; species Polyodon spathula. Next base: position 107,305,831 of record NC_054535.1, on the reverse strand, counting down.
GCTGGGTGATGGTGGGGCTCCTTTAGATAAGTAAAGCACAGGTCTCCTAACTATTGGTGGTACAAATACATGGGTTAACTTGAACACCACATTATAAAGTCCAGCTTTATGACATTAAGGGAACCTGCATTACATACATTTCACCTCCATGGGAAAGGGGTGTCCCCTGCTCTATAGTAATGCAGCCTTGACAAATCCATATGCATCCAGCAGAAGATGTTTAACTTGCATGACTTGCCACATGTGGCATGACAATAGACTTGAATACATTGTGGGACTGGAAGAAATCTCTGCTGCACCTTTGTGAATTTTGACTGAATGTCACTGTAGAATAGGGGAATAATGACGGTGCTTGAATTTTATCAAAACCATATTCAGTAATGTGAAAAAGGGAATAATAAATTTGAACACTAGGTTGAACACACCAGCTGGATCAATATAAAGTAAGTAGCTTCCAATTATGTTTTGTTTCTCCTCCCCATACCTTTCATTGGTGTTTTCAAGTATTATTATTCAATGACTCAAAGCTGAGGTGTGTTTTTTTTCATTTTCTCAGCTCCATGGCGTTCGCACTCATGCCTGTGCTGCTTTTCCTCTGTCTCTTTAGCGGCTGCTGACCCTGGTGCCCTGCACTGCCTGGCAGGGATTGTGTCCACATGACCAGATCTCAGTTTACTGACATATGTCATCTCCAGTCATGTTTGAGAAGCGTACTGTTCCCTCACTGCTGCTGCAGTATGATTTGACGTGTATGATTTTAGCTAAAATGTGAGAGCCAAAGGAACGTGAAGAACTGGAGTTAGATAATCCCCCTCCTCCACACACACACACACACACACACACACACACACACTGCTGGTGTCCCGCTGAACAGCTTCCCAATCACACTGCTGGTGTCCCGCTGAACAGCTTCCCAATGACACTGCTGGTGTCCCACTGAACAGCTTCCCAATCACACTGCTGGTGTCCCACTGAACAGCTTCCCTGTGTGTGCAATGTCATGTTTCAAATGTGACTTCCCATTCAGGAAGGTGGCATTTATTCATGTTTATTTATGTCTTATTAATTGACTATGACATTCATAGCAGCCTGTTTGGATCTTTGGATGGCAACATGGATTCTCATCTTCTGAACAGATCATAGGCTACAGTGAAGTAGCTATTCAGTATATCTGAAGCTTGTACCTATTCTGAGCTAATGAATTCCTTCCTGGCAAGCTGAAAAAAAGACATGTTGCTGTTCACCTGGGCTGTTCAGATGACTGCAAAGAAATGTTTCATTTCATATTCTCTATAAATACCTCCATCTCTTGTATCTTATCCTGCCATCCCCAAAAATCTCATGAGGAGTGTTGGGGTGAGGTATCATTTGCAGCCTGTCAGTGGCTACTACAGCCTTCCTTTCAACATGGGATGTATTCTTAGTAAGTAGGGGTGTGCTGACAGTCGTACTCGGAATTGCCTTTCAGAAGCATTTATCGGCCGCTATTAAATAAATCCATTCATTAATGTGTTGATTTCAAAGGCACACTTTATGTTAAGGTGCTACTTATTAATGTTTTATAAATATATCATATATTCTTAATAACTATGTTATAGAGTGTTAAGAAATTGTTATATGGTTTATAACCATTCAATAACCACCAAATGACAGTTTTATAAAGGGGACAGTTTTTATCCACCTATCGTACTTTGGGATGTTAAAACGTAATTCCATCTATGGCTATTGCATGGTTATAAACCGTCTATACTGTTTTATTAACACCCTATAACACAGTTATTAAGCATCTATTATACATTTATAAAACATTAATAAGCAACCCCTTAATAAAAGTGTTACCTTGATGGTTTTAAAAGCCGACTGGAAGAGAACTTTCCTCTCATCCAAGGGGCTGACATTTGCATTCCCTTACCAAGGCCATAAACTGTGCATGATGGCTCTTCTTCTAAATGATTTTGAGTCTATCCCCAAGCAATAACTTCTAGCTTTTTTAATACTTCAAAATACATGCATTTATCAAAATGTCATCCAGGTGCAAAGGTGACGTTTTCTGCAGAGATCCAGCAACCATGTGTAGCAGAGCGCAGTCTGGGGGCGTGAACCAGCAAGTGCACACTGCAAGCGAGTGTGTTAACCACTTTGATAAGAGTTGGGCTCGCCTAAATTCCTGGTTATAGATTTTAACCTCATCTCACTTGATCCATGACAGCAATGCATCACACTACGCTTGCAGTTCTAGGAAATTCAGACATTAAGCTGGTGGGTAAGAGAAGTATTGCTGACACGCAGGTTATTGCCCAGCCGAGAGGCTGTCTGTAAAGTGATGTTAACCCGTTGAATCTTGGTTTTGTAGTTCTGAGAGGAGCTACTTTGCTGTTATTTAAATGCTGTTATCACTTGACAGAATGTTCCTCCGGGCTCTTGAACATCCTGCTGTTTTTGTTCATTCCTCCTTCCTTCTAGGAGATCTCATTCCCCAGAAACCTCCCCTCCTTGTTTCATGCATGTTCTGTGAAATGATTCTGGGTCTGACCTCTATGTGGAATGCAGACAGACCAGGTTATATCAATAAATGATGCATGATTAAAAGATTAACCCAGTGACACAAATGGTATACACATACAGCTGAATCTTTGAAACTCTGTAATGTGTATGGATAGAGTATATTTTCACTTATATTCACTTATTATTTATTAGTAATTTATCAATTATTAGCTATCAGATAGCCCCCCTTTTTTTTGTCTTCATTCGGTTCTTATCGGTCTCACTCGGCCATTGAAAGGTTTTCTTGGCTTTTTTCCGGAGAAAAAACTACTAGAGACCTGTGCTTTGTGTATTTTTGATGATGTCGGACAGGGTCCGACATCAGACTGGAAAGTGAAAATTGTAATGTCGCAAATAGGATGCGGAGGGATTGTGCAAGCCTTTGCATCATCTAGCATTAATTATGGCAATGCCCTGTTTTTAGGTATCCCAAGCTATGATTTACCAATTGCACCTTGTACAAAACGCTGCGGCCAGGGTTTTAATAAGAACATATTTTCCCTGTGCTAGCAGCCCTATATTGGCTTCCAGTGTGGTCTATGTTTAACCTATAAAGCCCTGAATGGTCTGGTCCCATCATACTTAAAAAAAAAAAAAAACACTTTCTTATTTTTGATAGGTGCTACAGTTTGAAAAATATTGCTTAGGATGGTGTTATAATTATCTACTAGCATATCAACTGATCCTGACTGAATGGGAGCTCGAGTAGGCAAGGCTTCCAAAAATATATTAGTAGTTAGTGAATTATAAGGATGACATTTGATAGAGCACATTGTGTGCTCAAAAAGGACGGTGGAATGGTCTGAAAACGCAAGGTCTGTAATGAATAGGTTTTTAATATTTAACCCACGGGTGAAGACTAAGTCTAAAGTATGGCCATGAATATGGGTTGGGCCAGTAACTTGTTGAGTAAACCCAAATGAGTTTAGTAACGACCTAAAAGTTCTAGCGAGGGGATCTTGATCCATATCAACATGTATATTGAAACCGCCTAACATTATAATCCTATCATGCTTGACAATCATTGTAGATACAAATTCACCAATTTCAGGTCTAGGGGGTTGGTAAATAACTATAATGCAAATTGGTCTTGTTTTTTGACAGAACCAGAAAGTATTTCAAATGACAAATAACTTTCAGTATTTTGAAGATTAAGATCAAGCTCCTCACCAAAAATGGTAGCAATACCTCTCTTCCCCATGCCCCCCCCCCCCCCCCCCCCCCCCAACCTCTAGGACTTGCCTTCTGGTAGAAAGAAAAACCAGTGGGACAAGCCTCTACTAGCAGTACAGTCTTATCCTGTTTCAGCCAAGTCTCAACTAAAGTTAAAATATCTAGTTTGGTTTTCAAAATAAAATCGTTGATTAGGACAGATTTATTTCCCAGAGATCGTGTATTCAGTAAGGCCACATGAAGGTAGGTCAATACTGAGCTGCTAGGATTATCACTCGATGATGTGTTAATTTTAATTAAATTCTTAGAACAATTTTTCTCATGATCGCTCTGAGTTTACCTTTCAGCTCTGCTGGCCACACATAACAACACATGCTCTTTCTTTCTTTCTTTCTTTCTTTCTTTCTTTCTTTCTTTCTTTCTTTCTTTCTTTCTTTCTTTCTTTCTTTCTTTCTTTCTTTCTTTCTTTCTCTTTATTACGCAGGCCACAGATCCATGCTTACAACTGTATTGTCATAGCTTCTACATTTTCTTTAAATTCTGAAATTAATAAATCGAAACCCAGGTAGAACGGGGGTAGCATCAGATAATTTAAAACCTGTGTTTTGCCCTGGTTTCGGGTACCCATGCTGACCTTTAATACAGAGAAAATAGGTGAAGGCTGGCAGAGTTGAAAGGTCAATTGTCAGATGACTTGAATAGAAAGAGGAAGTCTGTACAATGCCACACGCTTAGAAGCTATCCAGGTGAGATCAAAGTAAGGTCACAAACAGGTAAAGGCAGATCTAGAGCAAAATCGTGGTAAATCAATATTTGAGCTAGAGAGCCCAAAACCACTTTGAATAATTGAAATGTCAAAAAGAAAGTAGCAGATAAGCAAAAAAAAAAAACCTTTCCAGATATATGCTGTTTTCCTTTTACTCAACATAAGCTACCAAGCTTTGAAAACAGGCCCATAGCACCTTTAGATCTAGGTTTCTCACTAAAGCTCTATTGATTCATCTCGCCTCTGGGAGTGAAATGCCTTTAGTGTGAGATTCTCATTCATGTTACAATGAAGATTCCTACCTGAGGACATAAACACTTATGGGTTCTATACAGGCAACTTCCCATAATACTACTAAGTGGTACTTCCAACAGCTATATGAAGGTTAGAGTCTCACAGAGTATAAATCCTGTCATATTTGTATAAATCCTGTATATTTAAATAAATAAATAGAAAACTCAACGTTTCTACTGTGTGGTAAATGGCCATTGAATGACAAGCTTTAAAAAAAACGATTGACCTTTTCAGTATTTGTATTTTCTTCTCATTTAATTTATTTCAAGCTATTTAATTGTTTAAAATAGCAGTAAAGATAAACTCCTAGTGGTTTATGTTCGAGCACTGGACGAGCTTGTATGTATGTCCATATAACCCCTATTTAATCAAGAAAAAACACTCAAGACTGATTCATCTGAAGTTTTTCGAATCAGAGCAATGCTCCTTCGCTTTATTAAAATGCTTTTAATATTGGAAAGGCAGTTTGCGCACACCACCAAAATCCATAAACATGCAATAGCAATTAGCGTTTCTAAGTTAGTTGCAAGTTCAGCATTAACACTTCAATTGGCAGGATACATCTCCGTGCATCAGTGCAGCCACCGGGCCAGCTATACACACGCCAATGACCTCATACACTTAGATGTATTTGTGCAGCCACCGGGCCAGCTATACACATGGTCTAAAAGCACCCACTTCTATATTTCAGTTCATTCAATATAACACTCCCTCAACACTAAAATATAGTTTCAATACCTTATAGCAATACAACCAATACATGTGAGATATAATATTGTAGATAATATGTTTACCTCCTAGTATAAGGAAAAGTAGCATGATCAAAGGAATCAGAATTGTCTTGTGGAGATCTGCAAATGATGGACCACTTCACTCTGCCAAGCTGAGTCTTGATTGTGGTACCTCATTGTAAAAGATGTGAGGCTTTATAGGTTTTTGTCTCCATTGAAATACATGGAGAGACTTTATCAAATCCACTTCTTATCTTTCTTTGGCACTCAACAGCCTAAAAATTTAGGGCCAGATGCCAATAACTTTCCAAGATATGACACCTGTTCCAAACACTTGACCATGATCTCATCCGCTCATTTCTCGACCCTTCCTCTATCTAAAAAGTTAGGTGAAACATAGTTCACTATGCCTTTATTTTATATGTGTATACAAAAAGAATAATGTTACTTTGAATATTTGAGTGTTGTTTAAAATATATACAGCACTATTAGTTATGATTATGTTGATTATATACCTGGTTTCTAAGTATATATTCCCTCATATCATCCTATTTTTCAAATTAGTTCCTTCTCTCTTTACAGGCATGTGCTTAACAGATATTATAGGGAACTTCCATCTTATTTTTTTCCAATATAGAGTTTCTCTTCATGGATAATCTATTTGTTTTTTATTTAAGTGTAAGATTGTAATGTCTTTGTCCTATGAGTTTCTTAACAGCATGAACTCAGCGACAGCGAGTGGGAGAAGTACAGGCGTGGAAAAGTGCAGAGCAGTTTAGAAGCAGTAAGGAGAAATTGCATCTTGAATTGCTTTAATCAGAAAACAGGACATTGGGGAAACACAGCAGCAGCTCAAAGTCAAACAGCTGTGTGTGTTTTTCTGAAAACAAACAAGCTGAAACTCGAAGCAGCTGATTCAAATTCAGCGCCATTCTGAGACACGGACGAGGGGAGGAGCCAACAGCACAGCAGAACAACGCAGTTAAACGAGGCAGTCTTCCCAGCGACAGCGAGTGGAAGCGACAGCGAGTGGGAGAAGTACATGCGTGGAAAAGTGCAGAGCAGTTTAGAAGCAGTTTGAAAGCAGGCTGACAGCTGCAGAAGAAACTAAACTTAAAAAAAAAACCCTCAACATGGTCTTCAAGCCAGTAATCTGTGACACCTGCTTGATGTGGGAAATCCGAGAAAACCCAGCGGAGCTAAACCAAGTGTGCGTAAAGTGCATCACGATCCAGGATTTGCATAAACTAGTATGCTAGAAATGGAGCTGGAAGAAGTGCGACAGCAACAGGATCTTGAGGAACTGGCGCACCCACAATTCATGGAAGTCTGCATCACCCCTAACAGACTGAAAGCCACCAGGGAGATAGAAGGTCAGAACAGCTGGGTTCAGGTAGGCAGAAGCAGGGAAAAAAGAAACTTAGTCAAACACAACCACCAGAAATAAAAACAACCAACAAATTTGAGTCACTTCAAAATTTTGATGAGCAGAACCAACAACAAGAGAATGAAAGGAACAACATCCAGGACCCCATTGACAGTGGTGACCAGACAGCAAAAAGAAGGGAGGTCATGATTGTTGGGGACTCCATATTGAGAAACACAGCAAGTTCAATTCGCAGTTTGGACTCCCTTACTACAACAGTGTGCTGCCTTCCGGGAGCCTCGGTCAAGCACATCACTGAGAACGTAGACAGGCTCCTAGAACGAACAGGAGACGACCCGGTAGTAGTCGTGCACATCGGTACAAACAACATTGGAAGAGACAGACCAAAATCCCTGCAAAACAAATTCAGAGAGCTAGGAAGGAAATTAAAAGAGAAAACCAAAACTGTGGTATTTTCTGGTATACTACCGGCACCTTACAAATGACCATATGGACAGCTGGAAATAATTAATCAAAACGCATGGCTGAAGATGTGGTGCACACGGGAAGGCTTCACCTATCTTGATCATTGGACCACATTCTACAATGAGGACTATCTGTATAGACGGGATGGACTGCACTTAAATAACAAGGGAACCAGTCTACTTGGAGAAAAGATCCTCAAGCAGGTTCAGAAGCATTTAAACTAGAAAGGAAGTGGGGAGAAATCAACAAAAAAACAGAAGGGAGACCGCATCAAAACAAGAACAACAACTCAGGTAAGACAACCATTAAATGTATTTATCTAAATGCTAGAAGTATCAGAAACAAAATTCTAGAACTTGAAGCTACTGCACTAACAGGTAACTATGATGTGATAGGTGTTACAGAAACGTGGTTGTCTGAGAGTGATGGGGACGAATATAATATTTGTGGGTATACACTGTATAGGAAAGACAGGCAGGACAGAAGAGGAGGAGGGGTAGCGCTATACATAAGAAACAGTCTTGAAGCCCAGGTGTTAAACCTGGACAAAGAAAATAAAGCCGAATCAATATGGGTCAGAATAACGGACAAAAATTCAAAGGGCATAATAATAGGAGCATGCTATAGACCGCCAGATTCAGACGGTGAGCAAAATAATCTGTTATACAATGACATTAGAAATGCGTGTAGCAAAGGAGAAGCCATACTAATGGGGGATTTCAACTTCCCCCAAATAAAATGGGAAAACCCGGTGGGTAGCACGAAGGATGAAATAGAAATGGTGGAAATGACAAATGACTGCTTCCTAACACAATTTGTCAAGGCACCGACTAGAGGGGAGGCATGCCTTGATTTAGTCTTTTCAAATAACGAAGACAGAATAACTAAAACAGAGGTCAGAGAACCACTGGCAAACTCAGACCACAACATGGTCTCATTTGAAGTGTTTTTTAAAACCCCAAAAGTAATGACTAAAGCTAAGGTTTACAATTTTAGAAAAGCAAACTATGAAGGTATGAAACAGAGACTAACAGAAGTAGATTGGAGTAAAATAGAGAAAACACCCACAGAAGAAGGATGGTTGTTCTTCAAAAATGTAGTACTAGAGGTGCAAAACAATTACATCCCTAAAGTAGACAAATCTAAATGTAAAACTAAATTGCCAAAATGGTTTAATAGATCAATTAAAAAAAATATTCAGCGAAAAAAGGCACTTTACAGAGCATTAAAAAGGACCAAAAAGAAAGTACGCAGAAAGAGTACACAGAACTGCAAACGCAAGTCAAAAAGGAAGTTAGAAAGGCCAAGAGAGAAATAGAAATGAACATTGTTAAGGGAGCTAAAACCAATTCCAAAATGTTTTTCCAATATTACAACAGCAAGAGAACATTCAAAGAGGAGATTAAATGTTTAAGAGATACAAATGGCAAAATCGTAGATGAAGAAAAAAAATAGCAAATATATTAAATGATTACTTTTCACAAGTTTTTACAAAGGAAGATACTGACAACATGCCCCACATGTCACCCAGTTCCTATCCAGTTTTAAATAACTTTAGCATAACTGAGGCAGAAGTGTTAAAGGGACTAGGAGCTCTTAAAATAAACAAATCCCCTGGGCCGGATGAGATCCTCCCAGTAGTACTCAAAGAAATGAAAGAAGTAATTTACAAACCGCTAACCAAGATCATGCAGCAGTCTCTTGACACAGGGGTGGTACAGACAGACTGGTAAATTGCAAACGTAATACCGATCCACAAAAAGGGAAACAAAACTGAACCAGGTAACTACAGACCAGTAAACCTGACTTCTATTATATGTAAACATATGGAAACTATAATAAGATCCAAAATGTAAAATTACCTATATGGTAACAGGGTCCTGGGAGACAGTCAACATGGTTTTAGAAAAGGGAGATTGTGTCTAACTAACTTGCTTGATTTTTTTGAGGATGCAACATCGATAATGGATAATTGCAAAGCATATGACATGGTTTATTTAGATTTCCAGAAAGCTTTTGACAAAGTCCTGCACAAAAGATTAATTCTCAAACTGAACGCAGTTGGGACTCAAGGAAACGCATGTACATGGATTAGGGAGTGGTTAACATGTAGAAAACAGAAAGTACTGATTAGAGGAAAAACCTCAGAATGGAGTGTGGTAACCAGTGGTGTACCACAGGGATCATTATTAGGTCCTCTGCTATTCCTAATCTACATTAATGATTTAGATTCTGGTATAGTAAGCAAACTTGTTAAATTTGCAGACGACACAAAAGTAGGAGGAGTGGCAAACACTGTTGCAGCAGCAAAGGTCATTCAAAATGATCTAGACAAGATTCAGAACTGGGCAGACACATGGCAAATGACATTTAATAGAGAAAAGTGTAAGGTACTGCACGCAGGAAATAAAAATGTACATTATAAATATCATATGGGAGATATTGAAATTGGAGAAGGAATCTATGAAAAAGACCTAGGAGTTTTTGTTGACTCAGAAATGTCTTCATCTAGACAATGTGGGGAAGCTATAAAAAAGGCTAACAAGATGCTCGGATACATTGTGAAAAGTGTTGAATTTAAATCAAGGGAAGTAATGTTAAAACTGTACAATGCACTAGTAAGACCTCATCTTGAATATTGTGTTCAGTTCTGGTCACCTCGCTATAAAAAAGATATTGCTGCTCTAGAAAGAGTGCAAAGAAGAGCGACCAGAATTATTCTGGGCTTAAAAGGCATGTCATATGCAGACAGTGTCGACCCAAGGGACTTTTTCAGCCTGAAAAAAGAAACAAGGACCAGGGGTCACAAATGGAGTTTAGAAAAAGGGGCATTCAGAACAGAAAATAGGAGACACTTTTTTACACAGAGAATTGTGAGGGTCTGGAATCAACTCCCCAGTAATGTTGTTGAAGCTGACACCCTGGGATCCTTCAAGAAGCTGCTTGATGAGATTTTGGGATCAATAAGCTACTAACAACCAAACGAGCAAGATGGGCCGAATGGCCTCCTCTCGTTTGTAAACTTTCTTATGTTCTTATGTTCTTATGTTCTTTCTGCTCATGCAAGGTCACTTTGCGAGGTATGCCTTCCATTCAGAATACTGAAGAAGGCCAAAACTCACTGTTATTCATATTTTCTGGTAGCCAATTACTGTTCTGCCTCACATCACCAGTTGGCAGACACAATACAACTGAATCTGAATCAGCTGATGAACTATGAGCCTTAGCTACTGAGATTCTTCATACAAAAGGATTCAATGTATTACTGACCAGCCTAGCTGATTCAACGTTATTTGTGACAGCTTTACCTTGGAGGTTGACCTCTTCTGTACCAGACAATAACACCCTCTAATAAGAGTTCTATCACTTCAATAAATAAGTGACATAAAACTGAATAAAATGAAATAAAATATTCTCCTTCTACAATGAATCATTAAAGTCCATTCTATGATTGAAGCAGTTAGGAGTTATGGGCTGGGACAGTGATGGGCTCATATGAATCCGAGCATTTCAGAATACAAAAATTATATAATAACAATAAAAAATAAAATAAAAGTAACAGCACAATTTACACTTCATCACAAAAAGACCATTCAGACTCTAATGTATTGCAAGCACTGCAGCCAGCACCGCTCCCCTACCATTTCAGAATGATGAACCCTTATTGCAGAACGGCTTTGTCTGTTTGACTTCATTTTTATTTGTTTTCAGCATGTCGTGGCTTACACTCATTGAGCTGTACAGGACAGATTGCACTGTTAGGGTCTTAAATGGATCCAGCCTGAGAAGTCTCAACTGCTTGCAAAAGCTAGATGATAGAGTGTGAAAAGCTTCTCTAGAATACTAAGACTTTGAATTATCGATGCTTCCTGATGGGTTTTAGAGGCAGGGAAATACAGTAGCTATCCGCACCAGATAAACCTTGATGGGTCAACACTTTTATGACAGAATAGAAATACAGAGTCTTAAGTTCTTTGAAAATATAAAACAGAAAAGCGATCATAAATTATAACACTCACTAAAGATAAAACGCACAATAGCAGATGAAAGCAGAGGATGGGTATTTTGCCACGAGGGAGAACTAAAACATATTGATTTGCATTTTTTGTTTGTGTTGAATGTTTTGGTGAACTGCTCAAATTTCCTTCAATTCCATAGCTTGCCTTTAATCTCTCTCTCTCTCTCTCTCTGTTTTGTTTTTAGTTTTTCTGCTGCAGTCTTTGGTTAAGCTATTGTTAAGATATTGTTAAGCTATTCCCTGCCATGCACAGCAATTCACAATATATGTGTCCATTTTCCTAGGTCATTTCAACTGCGGAGTGAAACTGTCCTCACCCCTTCAGCGCCTTCTTTCCTGTCAGTAACCAGCCAGTTGCTTCCCCTAGTGACTGACCAGTAAGAAGTGTTGACCCTGTTGGGCTGAAATGACCAAGGCAGTAGAGCAGTAACATACTCACTAGTATGCAGCAGCACCACTTTTATTAAGAGATAATACATGTGTGCTATAAGCTGTGCTTCTTTCAAAACTGCACATCTGAGACCTATATAGTGCTTAACAGAAATACATAACACTTACTGATATAATTAATCTAAACAGTGTCAGATCTACATATTGTCATGAAAGAGCAACATGGTATGTTTTATAAACCAGAATATTCCTCTTCTTGTTTAGAATCACTTTGTATACTTACCATTCTCTGTCAGTCATTAAAAACTATTTTTAAAACTCATCACATGCGTGGCCTCAATAGAGTTCTCAGACATGTCTTCTTTATGGGTGCAGTTGGAGCACTAGAGTTTAACCATTAACACCTGGCCCTGAGTGAATGTAAGAAATTCATTAGTAGAAATTGCCTGTGGCCTCAATGGAACTTTCAAACAACGCTAAAGAGAACTACAAACCATCGACCAAACACTGCAAGTGAGCATCTTAACCACAATGCAAACCAGCCATGCCCATTAGCATTAGTGGTTATAGAGCTCTTAACCTCATCTCATCTCACAGACAGGGGACAGCCTCAGACAACACTGCCCATTACATTAATCTTTCCATCCTTTGTTGTGAATCAGGGGAGGGAGTGTCAAGACTGACGATGAAGAAAGTAAAATGTCTGCTGCAGTACAATTGGCTATTGGGCCATGACTTCAAAAGTAGGCATCAATTTGGAAATTAATATTATCACACACCAGGCTATATGTGGACAGCCACATTCATCCACCTCATTGAGAAAACGTTCAGTTCTGTCTGCAACCAAAAGGGCCTGAATTTGAGCGCAGGATTGCGTGAATCACGCATTTTCCAAGTTGCTCCCGCATATCTGCAACTTTCAGTGTGGGAAAATCCCACAGAGATAATTTAAGGCACCAGGCTATTGTATTTTTCACCCAATTTAGAATGCCTGAAACGCTACAACAATCTCTGAGGAAGCGGGTGTCAGTGCTGAAAGCACTGTGAGCTGCATTCTGAGTAGCTCTGGTTAAAATAAATAAATAAATAAAAGTAGTGCTGGATATTTTAAGTGCAGCGAGACTTTATTCTCTCACACGTGATTATTGGCCACTATCTTTAAGGATTATAGAAAGTCAGTCTTGGTGTTATTTTGCAAGGGGTGACTTTTGCTTTAACTCTCAAAACCCAGGCCCATTCATTTTGGGGTGCCAGCACACCGAAGGTTACCCACATATCGCTCAAGCACTGGAAAAGCCAACTGGTTTTTGTGCTTGTGCTTGGTTAAAAGTACAGGCTCGAGGCTTTCCAAAAATGTATTCAGTGTATGTATGCAGTACTCCTAGCCTGAACTACGATTGTCTGAAGTTAAGCCTCTCATCATGTGACAGAGTTCACAGCTTTTGTTTTGAGGCTATTGCTCTGTCATTGTAGCAGATAGACTGAAGTTAAGCCTCTCATCGTTATTCGATCTCGTGTGACAGAGATCGAATGACATTTGGTGTTAGATCTCCCTCCCAACCTGAGAGGGTACTAGATAGAGAGCAGAATACTCTGGACTAAAAGGCATGACACTTTATTCCCGTGGGTAGGTGGAAGTCGGACGGATAGAAAAGGGACTGAGCTACGGTACCCGAACTCAGTGACCCAAATAGGAAACGGCGTGGCATCCACAGATTTGAGGAGCGGATGCGCTCGTTAACCAAAGGGTCATGAGTGAGGGTATAAAATAGGGGCATAGCAAAGTAATCTGTTCCTTTTTAAATGGTTAGAAAAACAACCTAAAAGGAGTCCCTGCATTTAAAATAAACTGTGAGTTTTCTGTTAGTCTGTCTTGTAAATATTGTTTGTTTGTTTCATCTGTTTTCAAGATTACTGCTATTACTATAAGAGCTGCAGCCACAGGCCAGCATTAAATCCAGACACCAGCATTTCACTTTCCACTAAGAACTGTCTTTTCACCACAACTGTCTAATTCACGCACCTTAGAAACTGTGTCTGTGTCTTTGTGTTTTGTGTGGGTGATAAAACTGGACTTTTGGTTGCGGGTCAAACCCATGGGATTATACAAACTGAGGTGATGCATGCCACTGTATTGCTTCTATCATTTATTATTTACAGATGTTTGCCATAAGACTCTGGATATTGTAAAACATTTCAATAAGCACCCTTGCACCTGTCTGTAATTGTCTGTGTGATTTGTACCTGCACTGCACTCACCTGTATCTACTCACCACTTTGCCACAGGGTGAAGAACATGATTATTTTGGAAACATCTCTACCACATATATATGCCTGAACCTGTTGCAACTTACATAATATGAAAGGAAATTTTGTGATGTGTTACATGCATGCAGTACAAATTATCGAGTGCAAAGAATTAAAAAAGGAAATGGAGCACTGGTTAAAAAGAAAAACACTTTTTTCTTCTGCTGCAGCAAACACTTCACATCAGGCAAGGGCAAAAGCAATGGAGAGTGATATGTCTCACAATGATGAAAAGTTGTTAGGTATCCTGAAAGCAGCTTATTTTAAAATAACACCAGTGTGTATATGCAAAAGTTCCTTTTCTTTTGCCATTCCCTCTTAAAATTTTGGAATTCCCCCCCACTGGCAGCAGTATAGGGGGGAAATCCCCCCAGCCCACAAAAATGAAATTCAAGCCCTGGGCCAAGAAGTGTGGCCCAGCCTTGGTACTAACCTCACGTGTCTAGATCTACATTACCGCTGCACGCAAGGAGACAAAAAAATATATAGCGGTAATAACCAAGGCTTTATATATATATATATATATATATATATATATATATATATATATATATATATAATATATATATATATATATATATATATATATACACATTAGAATTGCGTGTAGCAAAGGAGAAGCCAACTAATGGGGGATTTCAACCTCCCCCATATAAAATGGGAAAACTCGATGGGTAGCACGACAGATGAAATTGAAATGGTGGAAATGACAAATGACTGCTTCCTAACACAATTTGTCAAGGCACCGACTAGAGGGGAGGCATGCCTTGATTTAGTCTTTCAAATAACAAAGACAGAATAACTAAAACAGAGGTCAGAGATCCAATGACAAACTCAGACCACAACATGGTTTCATTTGAAGTGATTTTTATAACTCAAAAAGTAATGACTAAAGCTTTAGTTTACAGTTTTACAATTGTAAACAAGGTTTACAATTTTAGAAAGGCAAACTATGAAGGTTATGAAACAGAGACTAACAGAAGTAGATTGGTGTAAAGTAGAGAAAACATCCACAGAAAAATGTAGTACTAGAGGCGCAAAACAATTACATCCCAAAAGTAGATAAATCTAAATCTAAAACTAAATGGTTTAATAGATCAATGCTAAAAAATATTTAACAAAAAAGGCACTTCACAGAGTTTTTAAAAGGGACTAAAATCAAATTACACTGAAGGAGTACAGGGAACTGCAAACACAAGTCAAAAAGGAAGTTAGAAAGGCCAAGAGAGAAATAGAAATGAACAAGGGGGCTAAAACCAATTCCAAAATGTTTATAACAGAAAGATAACAATCAAAGAGGAGGTTAAATGTCTAAGAGAGAAATGGCAAAATCATAGACGAAGAAAAAATAAATAGCAAATATATTAAATTATTACTTTTCACACAAAGGGACTAGTAGCTCTTAAAATAAACAAATCCCCTGGGCCAGATGAGATCCTCCCAATAGTACTCAAAGAAATGAAAGAAGTAATTTACAAACCGCTAACCAAGATCATGCAGCAGTCTCTTGACAGAGGGGTGGTACCGACAGACTGGAAAATTGCAAACGTAATACCGATCCACAAAAAGGGAAACAAAACTGAACCAGGTAACTACAGACCAGTAAGCCTGACTTCTATTATATGTAAACTTATGGAAACTATAATAAGATCCAAAATGGAAAATTACCTACATGGTAACAGTATCCTGGGAGACAGTCAGCATGGTTTTAGGAGAGGGAGATTGTGTCTAACTAACTTGCTTTATTTTTTTTTGAGGATGCAACATCGACAATGTATAATTGCAAAGCATAAATCCATGGGTAGGTTGTTCCACCACTGAGGGGAAGGGGTGGAGAAGGAGCGGGCTCTGGAAGTGGGGGAGTGGAGGGTGGTACAGCTAATCTGCGGGTGGTGGACGAGTGGAGGGGGCAAGAGGGGATGTAGGGATAAATGATAGTCAGGAGATAGTAGGGAGTGTAAAGGTCAACACAGTGAAAGGCGAGTACGAGAGTTTTGAATTGAATGCGAACAGCGATAGGGAGCCAGTAGAGGGAAGCAGAGCAATGGTGTAGTGTGGGAGAAATGAGGAAGGCAAAAGACAAGGCGAGCAGCAGAGTTTTTGGATGGGCTGAAGCAGATGGGTGGCAGGGAGGCTAGCCAGGAGGGTCTTGCAGTAGTTGCAGTAACGGGACAGTACCAGGGCCTGAACTGGAGTAGTCGGTGAGGAAGGGAGGAATTCTGTGTATGTTGCTGA
Source organism: Polyodon spathula (assembly GCF_017654505.1). NCBI lineage: Eukaryota > Metazoa > Chordata > Actinopteri > Acipenseriformes > Polyodontidae > Polyodon > Polyodon spathula. Next base: position 107,289,521 of record NC_054535.1, on the reverse strand, counting down.
GGAAGAAGAGACAGGAGAGTGTCAGAGTAGAAATGTGCTGCGAGTAAGAGAGGTAGGGGTTGAGGGTGACACAGAGGTTCTTGGTGGAGGAGGGAGAGAGTTTGTGGATTCAAGAGGAATAGAGATAGAGAGGCATCTGAATTAAAAAGAGATCTGCTTCCCCGTTAAGGTTATTCGTTGAGTTATCTAGGGGCAACATGTTAGAAGTGCAGAAATCTCTGTGTTTTTATCTTCTTGTTGTTTTGTATTTTTAAAGTTTTAAGCTATTTTCATTCTTTGTAGCCTGGAGCAAAGGAAAAGAAAAGCAAGTCTCATAGTGATCTGCCTAATAGTCCAGAAAACATATCTCCCTTACCACGGCTCACATTGTAAATAATTCATACACTCTGGATCACACTGGGAAAACCAGCTGCATGCCAAGGATTGCAATATAGGCTCATGCACAGCCCATAAACCCAATGAAGACATTAGAAAAGCTACCAGGAGCGTGGGACAGTCGAGAGCACTGTGTCCATCACCAGACAGAGAGAGAGGAGCAGCACTGTGGGTATGATTGCCAAGAGCCTGTCAGCGATGAGCCCGCTGAATGCAGTCAGATTGAACTCACAGTGAAGGGCTAATATCAGGGATGGGAAGCCATGAGCACACAGGGATGATTGTGTGTCCACACTGTCAGAGTGTGCACTGTACTGCTCTGGAATACCGCCACCCTGTGGTACTTGGCATTCACTGATGCGTCGGCATGCGTCCCGTTACTCACTCCTAGTACCGTTTGTGTAAAATGCCATTAATCATCTTCATGACTCCGACTCACAAGTCCTTGCTACAGTTTCACCAGTGAGGAATTAACCCTTTAAGGGCCGTGTACTGAAGTGTCATTCTGGCCCGTGATTATGTAAACATGATAAAAAACGTACTTCATTTATTTGACTTACTGAGCCACCATACTTTGCAGTACAGCTTGTTAATCTCACTGCCTACTTGTTTGTGGTTTTCATGAGACAGGCATTTATTTTTTAAATGGTGGAGACAACTTACAGCAGCACACAGAAACAAAACATGACAGGAACCTGTTTTAAAAATGGGCAAACAATCTGATGTATTTGACTTATAATTATATTAGAACATTTATTCTGTCTCATATAGTTTAATATATATGCTTTTACAATATTTATATAGAAACGAGTAGATAGAAGCAGATAATATTTCAAGAACTATATTTATCAGGTATGTTTTTTTCTCCTTATTACTAATAATAATGGAATTAACTATTATTTTAGTTATAAATATTTATTTTGAGAAAATAATCGAGAGTAGTGCCCTTTATTGCTTATAAAGACTGTGAGAATAAACATATATTATGTCATTCCAATCACTCAGGTGAAACAATGTCTTGTAATTCGCCCAGACATCACTATGTTTCAACAACACTTTCAGGAAGTATTGTAAGGTCCCTCAGGTATCTCTAAGCACAACACATAATAATACAAAAATACATCATGTTTAAAAAAAAAAAGAAAAAAAGACCTATCGTGTTGGAAAAAAAAGTGAAATGTTTTTGCGTTGCCTGAAATACTTTATAATGTGTTCTGAAATAAAGGACACCAATTCCAAAATTACACTATAAAAAAATATTTTTAGTGAATTTTTATATGAAGAGACAAATACAGCAGAAAAACTCTGGTCTTGTGGGAGCATCCCTTTGAAAAACTCTTGGTCCTTAAAGGGTTAAACCAGGGTCGAGTTACATAAGAACATAACAACATAAGAAACTTTACAAACGAGAGGAGGCCATTCGGCCCATCTTGCTCGTTTGGTTATTAGTAGCTTATTGATCCCAGAATCTCATCAAGCAGCTTCTTGAAGGATCCCAGGGTGTCAGCTTCAACAACATTACTGGGGAGTTGATTCCAGACCCTCACAATTCTCTATGTAAAAAAGTGCCTCCTATTTTCTGTTCTGAATGCCCCTTTGTCTAATCTCCATTTGTGACCCCTGGTCCTTGTTTCTTTTTTCAGGCTGAAAAAGTCCCTTGGGTCGACACTGTCAATACCTTTTAGAATTTTGAATGCTTGAATTAGGTCGCCACGTAGTCTTCTTTGTTCAAGACTGAACAGATTCAATTCTTTTAGCCTGTCTGCATATGACATGCCTTTTAAACCCGGAATAATTTTGGTCGCTCTTCTTTGCACTCTTTCTAGAGCAGCAATATCTTTTTTATAGCGAGGTGACCAGAACTGTACACAATATTCAAGATGAGGTCTTACTAGTGCATTGTACAGTTTTAACATTACTTCCCTTGATTTAAATTCAACACTTTTCACAATGTATCCGAGCATCTTGTTAGCCTTTTTTATAGCTTCCCCACATTGTCTAGATGAAGACATTTCTGAGTCAACAAAAACTCCTAGGTCTTTTTCATAGATTCCTTCTCCAATTTCAGTATCTCCCATATGATGATATTTATAATATACATTTTTATTTCCTGTGTGCAGTACCTTACACTTTTCTCTATTAAATGTCATTTGCCATGTGTCTGCCCAGTTCTGAATCTTGTCTAGATCATTTTGAATGACCTTTGCTGCTGCAACAGTGTTTGCCACTCCTCCTACTTTTGTGTCGTCTGCAAATTTAACAAGTTTGCTTACTATACCAGAATCTAAATCATTAATGTAGATTAGGAATAGCAGAGGACCTAATACTGATCCCTGTGGTACACCACTGGTTACCACACTCCATTCTGAGGTTTTTCCTCTAATCAGTACTTTCTGTTTTCTACATGTTAACCACTCCCTAATCCATGTACATGTGTTACCTTGAATCCCAACTGCGTTCAGTTTGAGAATTAATCTTTTGTGCGGGACTTTGTCAAAAGCTTTCTGGAAATCTAAATAAACCATGTCATATGCTTTGCAATTATCCATTATTGATGTTGCATCCTCAAAAAAATCAAGCAAGTTAGTTAGGCACGATCTCCCTTTCCTAAAACCATGCTGACTGTCTCCCAGTACCCTGTTACCATATAGGTAATTTTTCATTTTGGATCTTATTATAGTTTCCATAAGTTTGCATATAATAGAAGTCAGGCTTACTGGTCTGTAGTTACCTGGTTCAGTTTTGTTTCCCTTTTTGTGGATCGGTATTACGTTTGCAATTTTCCAGTCTGTCGGTACCACCCCTGTGTCAAGAGACTGCTGCATGATCTTGGTTAGCGGTTTGTAAATTACTTCTTTCATTTCTTTGAGTACTACTGGGAGGATCTCATCCGGCCCAGGGGATTTGTTTATTTTAAGAGCTCCTAGTCCCTTTAACACTTCTGCCTCAGTTATGCTAAAGTTATTTAAAACTGGATAGGAACTGGATGACATGTGGGGCATGTTGTCAGTATCTTCCGTTGTAAAAACTTGTGAAAAGTAATCATTTAATATATTTGCTATTTTTTTTTCTTCATCTATGATTTTGCCAGCAAAGTGTGGTGTCAAATTAAAA